>NW_024069915.1:0-25149 GCF_009389715.1 Phoenix dactylifera
TAGGATACATCTCCCAAAAGTGCACGCATTAGCTAAAGTAAAAAAGAGGGGTCGCTACGATCCACAAAACTGGCAGGGCCATGATCCTGATGGTCTTAAGGCTGTGAACCATATGATCCATGGACTTTTTTTTTTTTTTGGGTAAAAAACGGCATTTATATTACTCTAACGTGAGTATAAGATCCATGGACCTTTGATCACATCAATAACCTGACGTGTTACTGTTCATAATATGGAGGAGTTGGGGCAGTTTTAGCCGGTGGCGCTTACTGCCTCGTCCTACGTACGGACCAAGGCTTGCTTAGGCCAGCATTATTTAGGACATGGCAACCACAAAGGCCGGGCCAATAGAATACACAGACCTAAGCATCGCGAGTTTTTTAATCTTAAATACTTTGTTGTCGATGGAAATAGGCATACGGAACTACTTCACATTATGTGTGGGGAAAGAATTTGAAAGTTGAGACTCAATTCCAAGATTTTGTTTCAGCTCGATCCGGTAGACTCTATTCGTCAAGTGTTCATCTCAATACACCAGTACAGAAATGAGCGGCTAAGATTCGCCATATAGTGCATGCCTTGTAGGATGCCACTTCTAGAGAGAGAGCAAAATAATAGCTAACATCTTTGGAACTTGGCCTATACATGGATGAAGAAATTAAAAAGGAATGGTCGGAATTTGGGATAGAAAATTGACATAATTCACAGGGTGGAGGAGAAGATTTTTGGTCGATTAATTATCTTGTCTGTTAGGCCTAGTGCAATCACTAGAAGGAGTTGCCGTAAAGAGAACAAAAATCTTAAAGCAAAGCGAGCACCTAGGAGTTTACAGGCAAAAGGGCTTGATTTCATGCAATAAAGTCATCATATAACATGTCATGATGCATATAAAAAGCAACTAAAACTCATGAATCCAAAAATTCACACGACAATCCGTAAACCCGATCCGAGACTCAAAATAACTCAACCGCATGACTACGGCCACATCACCCAGTGGCATGGTTACACCGAAGTGCCAATACAACTCTCCGAAGAGCCGCTCCACTGAGCCAACGCACCAACTGTGCCGCACCCCCTGGTGCCAAACTCACGCTCCACTGAGCCGCTCCGAAGAGCAAAATGCACCCCTGTGCCGCCACTATTCTATCACCGGTGGTCGCGGTGGTCGGAACTAGTTCCTCAGTACAAGTCGACAGGGCCAACGTATCATCCCATTGGCGGGGCCTAGACTATAGTCACGCGGATTTTAAAAATCAATAAATCAACTTTCCAACTCAAGTCATGAACAAACTCCCAATAGTAAAGTACATAACAGTTTATGAAATTAAATATTAATTTCTAATTCTAACACATAATGCCAATAATAATTTAATAGTTTATGAAATTAAATGCTTAATTCTAATTCTAACATATAATGCCAATAATAAATCATACATCAACATATGCATGATACATGTTAAAATTCTACTTTAAAGCAATAGGTCACCTACCTGGGTTTGCTTAAAATTCCCTGCCACAGATATCACGAACCCCTGATTAAACATAAATATTAATTATTTAATTAATTTAGAAACATAATTTAAACTAATTCCAACCCCTTAAACTCCTAAGTTCAAAGATCCAAGAATGGGTCCCCAAAATCAAGCATAGACCCTAAGAATAAATAGACTAAATCCCAAAAAGCAGAATTCTTTAAACCCAAAACCAATTGTGGCCCAACACAGATTAGGCCCAACTGAACCAAACCAGATTACAGGTCCAAATCAAATCTCGGGCCCAAACCAACCCAGCCCACAGATCTAATTAGGTCCAACTCAGCCCAACACAGATCCCTAGCCCAACCCAAACCAGGTCTGATCAGACCATAACAAAACTCATTCATGGAATAGGTGGAACCGGTTCACAATTTAAACCCGGTTCAAAGTCTGGTTCACCCTTAAGGCACGGCTTTCAAAGCAAGGAAAAAACCCAGGCTGAATAAAGAAGAAGAAGAAAGAAGAAGAAGAAGAAGAAGAAGAAGGAGAAGAAGGGAGGAGGGTTGTTGGTGGTTCCGGTCGGCCCTCGGCGGTCGACCGTGGCCCTCGGCGGCGGCGCTCGGCTAGCCGCCGTCGGCTACCCCACCATCACGAGCGGCGAAGAGAAGAGAAGAAGAGGAGAAGGAAGGAAGAAAAGGAGGAAGAAGGGAAGGAAAGAGAGAGGCCGAGGGCTGGAAGGCCCGGCCCCCGTTCATCCACCTCCGGCCGAATCTATTTCGGCCCGAATTGACCCCGGCCGGCTGCCGTCGGCCGGCCGAATCTCCCAAAAAGGAACTTCCCCGAAACAGGGGAAGTAAAACCCACTGATTCCCATCGTTTCTCTCCCCTTAAATCCAAAAAAAAATAGGTCTATGTTGTCTTGCTCACCTCCGGTCGTCGACGAGTGTTTCTCCGGCGGCGATGGCGGCTCGGGGACGACGAGGCTCCGGCGATCTTCTCAAAAGAGGGGAAAAAGAAGAGGAAGGGATGGGAAGGGATGGGCTCTCAGAGAAAAGAGAAAGGGAGAGAGAGAGAGAGAGAGGGAGGGAGAGAGGGGAGAGAGGGAAGAGGGAAGAGGGGGGGTGGGGCGGAGATCCCGCTGGCCGTTCGGCCGGCGTGTTCATCGTGGGAAGACCACGATGAACAGACTGAAGTCGGCATCCATTGCCGACTTCAGTTCATTGGGCCCAAGAACGGGCCCAATTTCAGGTCTTTACAGGATCTCTTTACTTTGTCTTCACTTTGTGCAAAATCTTCAGATGAGGCCAAGTTTCCACCCATTAGGCCTAGATGATGAGAATGAGGTGGCTTCAAAGATGGAGACTAGCTCCATACGTCAGCTTTGGCATCAAAATGGGAGGTGCCCCAAGGACACCATCCCTATTAGGAGGACCAAGAAGGATGATGTGATGAGAGCCAGCTCTGTCGAAAGATACGGAAAGAAGAGGCACCATCCCTAGTAGGAGGACCAAGAAGGATGATGTGAACAATGGATGGACAACAAAAATAAATATTTTTCTTTATGTATATTCAAGTAATTTAATAGCCCGAAAGAAAGAGAGAGAAAATCTTGTTATGGAAATCCTTCATTATGGAGGAAACAATTGATGGACAATTAATTTGATAATCAGATAAGCTTTTTCAATTAATACACAAAATTAAGCAGAATCTGTGGCATTTAATTTAAGTAAGATATTCTTTGATATATAAGTAAGATATTCTTTGATATATAATAGGCAACCAGGAAGAAGAAGTTTGTTATATATATATTGGATGGTGTATGTTTTTATTTTCATTGAAAGGGTTTGAAAGAAAGGGCTATGGAGGTGCACAATAGTATGAGCCATGGCCTAGTCGCGCTATTGCTGGTGATGATTTGCTTATCTTGCATCATGGCTAGAGTGTGGGCTACAATCGAGCAGTTCGAGGTGCAGCAACACCTGATTCGATTGGATAAACCTATCAAAAGCATCAAGGTCTACCATCCCACTATTCTTTCAATTATTCTTTTTTTTTTGGATTTTTTGGTAAGAAAACATTTTTTGTTCATTGTAAAAGAGTTTTAAGAAGATTTTATAAATTATTTTTAATCAGAAATGTATTTTGAAATATTTTTTGTTTTCACCTTTTTTGTTGGTTCAGTACAATCCCATCAAGTTTCTACTGTAATTTTTCCTCTTCTATCACACTTATTTTTTTTTTGGCATTTTTCACTGTTATGCTTCTTAATTTGTGGTTTCATTTGCTCTAATGTTTGTTTCTTTAAAAACGAGCCCGGATGGGGATATCATAGACTGTGTCCATATCTCTCATCAGCCAGCCTTCGATCATCCTTCGCTCAAAAACCATACTATCCAGGTGTGCTCTCTTCCCTTCACACTTTCTATTCTTTTCAAGTCCTTCACCTTTCACTTAATGTTTACACCTAGCAGTCTCTTTACTTTGTCTTCACTTTATGCAAAATCTTCAGATGAGACCAAGTTTCCACCCATTAGGCTTATATGATGAGAAGAGGGTGGCATCAAAGATGGAAACTAGCTCCATACCTCAACTTTGGCATCAAAATGGGAGGTGCCCAGAGGACACCATCCCTATTAGGAGGACTAAGAAGGGCGATGTGCCGAGGGCTAGCTTTATCGAAAGATTTGGAAAGAACATGCGTAGGACAATCCCAAATCCAACTTCTATAGAATCCAACAGGAATAATAATAGGCATGAGGTATATAGTTTTGAAAATTTATGAAAAGGAGTAACCTTGGAGTGAAGTATCTCTAACCTTTCCCATTTGTGTTTGTTGGTGGGTTTTCTTGAGTAGCATGCAATTGTTTATGTAAGGGGAGGTAAGTACTATGGAGCAAAGGCAACCATAAATGTGTGGAACCCGAAGCTGGAACACGAAGATGAGTTCAGTCTGTCTCAACTTTGGATTCTTGGGGGTCCTACAGAGGTTCTCAATACCATCGAAGCTGGCTGGCATGTATATTATTGCTTCAATTTCGGATAAATGGAAAGTAGTTTTAATTATATGAAATTTTGAAAGTTCTCGCTTCATGCATTAATTAACTACAGCCGGTTACTCTTTGGTGTGGAAAAAATCAGGTTGATCCATTTCTGTATGGAGATCATAGAACAAGACTATTTACTTTCTGGACGGTAGGTTAACATTTCTTCATTTTTCCGTATTTTCTATGTGTTGTTTCTATTAGTTTCCTCTTTCCTTATGTTGTCCTACCTTATCTTCCAAGTGTTTTTTGATAAGTTATCTTATATTGTTCATTATTTTTAGTTTTTTGGTTCTTTCTGGTCAATTATATGATAGAGATGAGGTGCCACAGACATTCCTGATTTCGACGTCAGACAACATAAGGCAACAATTATGAAAAATTGGAAGGCTTCTAATATTTTTCCATGAAATTGTAGGGTGACGGTTATAAATCAGTAGGCTGCTACAACCTACAATGCTCTGGGTTCGTTCAAGTCAACAAGGAGGTAGCATTGGGAGCCACCATTTACCCCATTTCTAGCTGTGGTGGACGCCAATATGAAATCACTTTGTCTCTCTGGAAGGTAAAAACAAAAGATTCATAAAATGTTTATTTCTTCTCCTAACTCACAAACCCTCAACATAACAAAACTACAATAGTCATGTTTAATCATAGTTTCACTTTTCACCTATAAATAGAGATGAATGTTTACATGGTTTTCATTTTTTGAGTAGGATCCAAAAACGGGGAATTGGTGGCTGCAGTATGGGAATCAATCTCCAGTGGGGTACTGGCCTTCTTCCTTACTCCCTCATCTGTCCGATAGTGCCTCAGCGATACAATGGGGAGGGGAGGTTGTGAACTTAAATTCAAATGGTCAGCACACCTCCACGAAGATGGGCAGTGGCCATTTCCCAGAAGAAGGTTTTGGCAAGGCGAGCCTCTTCAAAAACATACGAATAGTTGATAAGTCCAACTATCTCCAAGCTCCTCGAGGGATTCGCACTTTCGCTACCCGATCCAATTGCTATAATGTGCACTATAAGAACAATGGTTACATCTACTATGGGGGTCCTGGTAGAAATCCTAAATGTACGTAGAAGGGCGTAGCTTTTTGTATCTCCATCTTGTTGGGCAAAGCCAATAATGAAAAAAATAATTGCGAACAATCGGTGGACAACAAAAATAAATATTTTTCTTTCCGTATATTCAAGTAAATTATCAAAATCATCGAGCACTAACAATCAAGCCACACAGTCAATAATCAATATGAAAATAATTTAATAGCCCACAAGAAAGAGAGAGAATCTTGTTATGGAAATCCTTCGGCTTGGAGGATAACCGCCACTGCATTCGGTTCAGGCAAAACTTCCACCATTGTGAAAATATTGGGAATATAGAGCGCATTTCTTCTAAAGCTAGAGATCCCCATATATCAATATCATCACATATGGGGTGGAATTTTAACAAAAAGCCAAGAAAATCTCTTGAAGTGGGTATGCTAAATCGAATTAAACAAGAGGTGAAATCAACGGGGCAAGCCATTAAAGTTGAAGAACAAACTACCAGGTTTCACCACCTAAAAGTTGAGTAAAATTGGAGTTAAAATTACCATGCAATCTTCAAACAAACTCTCTGATCCAGGAGGATTATCAAACTCAATGTGAACTACTTTGGCCACTATAGGTTAGACTAGACATGGTCCAGTAGTGAGATCGCATCGAGAAGCTAAATCATGTGTCAAACTTCGGAGTTATAACTTGGTCATACAATACTCGATTTAGATGATGTGTCTTTTTTTTCAAATGGATTACTGTTTGAAATGGATGGTCATGACCAGTTTTATCGTTTGGAATACGAAATGGGCCGATCAAATCAAAAATTTTCTTTTTGGGATAGATTTTGACCAGCCGTATGTTCCGATTTAGGAAAAATTAGATAGAGCGACTGAAAGCAAAGTCAATATAGAAGAAGAGATCTATCTCTTTTAGGATTTTAGTTTTTTTTCATATTTATTTCAACTAGTGATATCTAATTTGAGAGCTAAGTTTTATTTTAACTGAAGGGGGAATTTGATGTGGATTGTTCGAGAGCAGACCTCACTAATATAAATAGAGACCATGTATCTTAGTAGCAGCTTTGTATCTCTTACTTTTCCATTTCTTTCCCTTTGCTCCTTCGTCTTTCTCATTTATGTTTGTTCGTGGGTCTTCTTGAGCAGCATGCAATTGTTTATGTAAAGGGAGATAAGTATTATGGAGCAAAGGCAACCATGAATGTGTGGAACCCGAAGCTGGAACAGCAAAATGAGTTCAGTCTGTCTCAACTTTGGATTATTGGGGGTCCTGAAGAACTTCTCAATACCATCGAAGCTGTGGCTGGCATGTATATTATTGTTTCAATTTTGAATAAATAGAAAGTAGTTTTAATTATATGAAATTTTGAAAGTTCTCTCTTCATGCATTAATTATCTTCAGCTGGTTGCTCTTTGGTCCCCAAAAAAATCAGGTGTATGCATTTCTATATGGAGATAATAAAACAAGGCTATTTACCTACTGGACTGTAAGTTAATATTCCTTCATTTTTCTCTTGTCCTATATGAGTTGTTTTTATAAAAAGTATAAAGATTGGGTGTCTTCTTATATTTTACCCTAAAAATTTCAGGATGATGGTTATCATTCAACAGGCCGCCACAACCTACTCTGCTCTGGGTTCGTTCAAGTCGACAAGGAGATTGCATTGGGTGCCACCGTCTACCCCATTTCTAGCTATGGTGGACGCCAATATGACACTACACAAAAAAAGGACATTACCGACTCTTATTTGCCGACGCTTATTTCAAGCGTCGGCAAAAAAAATTTTTCGTCAACATTTACCGACGCTTTTTAAAAGCGTCGGCTAATGACGACGCTTATAAGCGTCGTCGAAGTTAATATGTAATTAACGACACTTTTAACGACGCTTAAAAGCGTCGTTAAAAGGCGTCGTCGGAAGCCAAAAAATCACCTCATTTTAGTCCCACATCGGCGGATCTGAAAAAAAAAATTGTTTATATAGCCAAACCCAACCACTCTGCACGGATGGAATGAAGGTACCGATCAGGAAGGTTGTTTGTATTTCTGAATGGAGGAGAAGATGCAGACCGCAAATGGTAATTTTTTTTGTAAATGGGAAAGAGCGACGCTTTAAAGCGTCGGGAAAGAGCGACGCTTTAAAGCCGTCGCTAAATTGGAAGGGAAATATTTTTCCACTCTACCGACGCTTTTAAGCGTCGCTAATAGCCAAAAAAAAAAAAGCGTCGCTAATGTCCAGGTTTCTAATGTCCAGGTTTCTTGTAGTAATTAAATCACCTTGAAGGTAAAAACAAAAGATTCACAAGATGTTTATTTCTTGTCCTAAATCACATACTCTCAGTGTAGCAAAACTACAATAGTCATGTTTAATTACTTTTTTAACTTTTCACCTATAATTAATAATGAATGTTTATATGGTTCTCATTTTTTGAGCAGGATCCAAAATCGGGGAATTGGTGGATGCAGTATGGGAATCAATCTCCATTGGGCTACTGGCCTTCTTCCTTGTTCCGTTATCTGTCGGACGGTGCCTCAGAGATACAATGGGGAGGGGAGGTTGTGAACTTAAATTCAAATGGTCAGCAAACCTCCACAGAGATGGGTAGCAGCCATTTCCCAGTAGAAAGTCTTGGCAAGGCGAGCTACTCCTAGAACATTCAAATAGTTGATAAGTCCAACCATCTTCAAGCTCCTCACGGGATTGCCCCTTCCATTACGCAATCCAGCTGCTTTAATGTGCACATTGACAACAATGGTAGAAATCCCAGTTGTCCATAGAAAAATACAATCATGAATATATAATTGCGAACAATGAATGCACAACGAGAATAAACAATCAATGGTTACTCTGTCACGGCACATTTTTATAGCCCATGACAGGTTCCATATTCTGCTTGTCTCGGAAAATATTAGGAAGGACAGGTCGCTGGATTGGGAGTGCTAACCATGCAGTGCCAGGTTAAGACTCTAAATTAATTTGTATTTAGAAAGCAAAAGTTGACATTTAATGCATGCTTTACAATGAATTGGAGGACATATACTCTTTTGGGATGTGCCAACATTACTCACCAAAATTTATTCAGAACAAAATGGTGAAGTTACAACGGAGTAGAGAAAGTATACAGGATTTTCAAAGGAGTTACAAAGGAGGTGTTCCGGCACACAAGAACCACTCCTTAGCAAGAGAGACAGTGAAGAGGAGACTCGGAAGAAAGAAAATCTGAAAAGAATGAGAGTGCAGCAAGGTAGCATAGTTCAAAGCTGCAGGTTTCTCATCATATATAGTCTCCATCAGAAAAAGGAAACCGAGGCAACACAAGAGGAACAGCCTGCTGGAGGGAACCTTTAGGAAATTTGACGGGAGGATGCTTCATCATAGTCTCCATCCTGCGAGAGAGCTTCTAGCTGACCCATTTCTCCAAGTTGATGATCATGGTACGCCTGGGAAATACCTCCCAAGCTTTGAACCCAAAACCCCCTCTCAAGTAGAGGGGTGAACCACTGGGCTGTAACTCAGCTTGCCTTAATCTGTGTGTACTTATCACAAATGATTCATACAGTACTGCACAATGGTTTGTGCCATCCTTCAACTAAAATATCTTACACACACAAGTTCAATTCAGAAAGGGGCTTGCATCCTGAATTTAGCATCATGTTTCCTGAATCCAAGCTAGCATTTCTATTTCAGATTGAGCTTCCCACATTTTTAACAAAAGACGGGTGAAAAAGGCTTTGGGAGACTGAGAAAACTAGCACAAGTTAACCAGATAAATAAGCGAGCTTGGGTAGTATGAGCATCAAGTGTCAACCAAGGTTTGAGAACTCCAGATTTGATTTTGGTTTCTTCCATGAGTCTAAAATTCAGCAATTTCCATGGTTCTGAGCTCCAATTTGGCCATTTCTTTTCAAAACCGAAAAAAAAAAAATCCAGAAGCATGAGTTGAAGTTAGAGAAAATATGATCCACTAAAATAATTTTTCAATATATTTTGCCAGTGCTTCTGCATTCAAAAAAACAAAAAACTACAGTTTGGATTAAAATATTAGAAGATCATGTTTAGAGTGCGATATATCATTTAATTCTTTGACATCAATTTAATAGACGACAATTTTAACCGTATTATTAGTGGCAGCACAAGGCCTTTCATATTGACATAAATATTAAGGAAATTAAAAAAATTCTTTCAACCTAATGGCCTGATTGGCCTGGGTTTTGAGGATCCAAATTACACTTGGTGCAACAATAAACCGCATCTTGCTCGTATTTAAGAAATATTATACCGTGTGCTACCTTCGGACGAGTGGATGGATCTATTTTCCGAATCAAAGGAGGTGTGTCAATGTCATGTGGCTTACTATGCTTCTAATCATTGTCCAATTTTAATTGATGGTAAGGATAAGTTCCTTAATATTATTACTCCATTTTGCTTTGAAAAATTCTGATTGCCTTGCAGGGGAATTCAGGAAGTGGTTCGACAAGCCTGGAGACGCTATGGCCATTACTCTCCATGGGTTCGAGTAGCCTTGATTCCACACTGAAATCGGACATCCTGCCCCAATATTGTCTCTAGTTTTATATAGGGATAAGGGTAACAATATTTCACGTCGTAATTAGTAGTAAAATATGCCATAGTGCAACAGCTACCTACGTCAAATAGCTCGTCAAAGCGAGTGTGAACGGTGGGCATTCAGCAGTCCATGTCTTCCTTCCCCCACAAAAAATCCACAGTGAAGAAAAGAAACAAGCAGTGGAGACCGGCACCTCTCGAGCTATTCCACTCCAAGCTGGTACTCCCGGAGACTTGACGAACGGACCATCCTTCTCACCCAACGTAGTAATTATAAGGTTAATTTCTAATAAGAACGACCTAAGGAATCCAGCGTCAGGAAAGCAATAAGGACGGTGCATGCATCATGCATGTACCGCCAATAAGACAGCTTCATGCTTCTGTAAGGGAGTATTTGGATGCTGGAAGATTTCATCGAAAGGATTTTAACAGGCCGAGATCACATTTTCCAACAGAAAGTTAATGAGGTCCCTAGGGATATTATAAATCGTCCATAACTCACGGTCTCTCCTCTTTGGCCTTCCTTCCACTATCGGATATTTAAGAATCACGCAAATTTGGACGCATTTAAATTCAGATTTTCTTCGCCACAACAGGAAGCAAACTACGTACAAAGCGCACTGATTTTTTACTGACCATAATTTGGACATAGGACAGCCAAAGAGATCTCAAATATAAAGGGAAATATTCTTTTCCCATAGTTTCTTGCAACTGAACAATGCTTCTTTCTGGCC
Organism: Phoenix dactylifera; assembly: GCF_009389715.1. Taxonomy (NCBI): domain Eukaryota; kingdom Viridiplantae; phylum Streptophyta; class Magnoliopsida; order Arecales; family Arecaceae; genus Phoenix; species Phoenix dactylifera. Next base: position 10,873 of record NW_024069915.1, read on the forward strand.
TTTTCCTTCGACCTAGTATGGGCTGTCTCTATCCTCCTTCTACGTCCATTGCTATCGAGTGCCGTATCATGACTGCCATCCCAAGCTGAATGGGCTGGTTCCCTCCTCAGTTTCCATTCCATTTTCTTCCCACCCGGTTTTCCATCCTCAGTAGCGAGCGAGGAGGATTCTGAAGACCAACAACCTCGAGCGACCTGCCATTCTTGGCAGGGGATTCTTGATCGAGCCACCAGCTGGGAGGGATGGATTAAATTGTGAGGAATCATGTGGGCATGTGTTTAGTCTCACATCGGTTATTCGCCAAAAAGATCTTGCGTACTTATACAGGATTAAGGAATCAAAAAAATACTTTTTGGTTAGCTTTTTTGGGTGAGATCTTGCATTGTGATACATGGTATTAGAGCGCACTCGGTCCATTACCTATGTGTACTCGAGGGACGCTGCAACACGGTTTCTTAAGAGCTGACCATGATGTGTGATGATTTTCTTGTGGTGCACGGTACCGAAGCTATGGTGCACTTGTGGGCCATAATCTAGCAAGTGGAGGTGTGGCAGCACTTGTGTCGTCTTTTCGGTCACGGTTCTCTTCACATATTGTCTCTATTTAGCAAAATATCTTTTAGGAATTGATATATTATTATTATTATTATTATTTTGTCAATATAAAGAGACTCATCCTAGCCATTCCTTGTTAGTGGATGAAATTCACCTTGGTTGTTAAATGGTTATCTTTTGCTTATCTATTTAAATGGCTAACCATGAAACGAATCACATCCTTTTCTTTCTTATTTTGCCCGACTAATAGGGGAGGAGTTTCCCTCCCTGTTCGCCGGAGCCAGTCACCTCTTTCCTTTCTTCTCCTCCATTTGCGGGCGAGATCGACGCCCGTCATCGCCCCATCCCATACCAGCTCAGGGCGTTAGAAAACTCCGATCATGCCGCTGAAATTTAAAAAATTCAGATGCAGCGGAAGAGGCATGTGCGGGATTAACCGTTCATCGCATGAACGTTGTTTAAAAATCGTTCGTAGATAGATAAGGATTAAAAATTTTTAAATAGCATTAGAAGATCAGATCTTCACCTTTGTGCGGGTAGATGATCACCACAAACTGATGATCGTAGTTTAGGATGAAGGTTCGTTTGAAGCCGTTCAAGTGCCCGGCCTCTACAGGTATCCACACGAAGCAGAAAACCGATCCAAGCTTTCTATCTCCCCGGGGTGCTAGCTCCCTTGCAGAGATAACTTTGATGGCTGATATCCTCCCTTTCAATCAATCCTTGATTGTGCTTGGGAGGAGGAAGAAGAAGGATGAAGAGAAGAAGAGGAACGAAGCCCTGCAGCCTTCTTTTTCTTCCTTGCGTTGGAACCAAACGGTGGAGGAAAAAGGAGGCCACCAAGATCCTTTTCTTCCCTTTGTTGTTGGTGGCTGAAAAGAGAGGAGAGGAGGGTGGCCACGTGATGGAGAGGAGGAGGGCTTCACTTATCATTAGGGCACCTCCTTTCAAAGCCTTATAAAGGCATCTAGGGCTCCTATTTGGTTTAGTCCAAATCATGAATCAATTGGGTTCAATCTATGCTAGTCCTAATCCAATTAGAACTTGAATGAACCATGACTCAATTGAACTCTTCAATCCTAATCCAATTAGGAGTCATGTTGATTCATTAGATTAATAATTAATTAGGACTTAAGAAATCCTAATCCAATTAGGACTTGTTTAATTCTAGTCCTAATCCAATTAGGACTCTAATTTGAATTCGAAGTCCTAATCCGATTAGGACTCTAGGAATCCTACTCCAAGTAGGAATCCAAATTTAATTCAAAACTCCTAATCTAATTAGGATTGTAGGAATCCTACTCCAAGTAGAAATCCCAGTCCTACTCCAAATAGGATTCCCAGTCCAAGTAGGAATCCCAGTCCAAGTAGGAATCTCAGTCCAGGTAGGATTTCTAGTCCTAATTCAATTAGGACTCTAGGAATCCTACTCCAAGTAGGACTCTTGTTTTAAGTCCAATTAATTAATTCTCTTTGTTCCTTCTTCAGCTTATTATTAATCGAATTGATTACTTGTGATTCCTAATCACGATTCAACCATCGGATCGGTCAATGCCTCTAGTGTGTGTGACCCCATAGGTTCTACTCTGACTGGTAGTGAGATATATTGTGATCTCTATCACAATATCATTGAAAACTCCTTTCAATGGGTCGGAACGATTCCAACTCTACTCATTAGGGCTTATCGATCATCGAGATAATCCCTATGAGTCCCACCATCCACCAGTGACACCTAGCAACATGTAGTGGCTACCCAGTAGAATAGAATGATGAACCTCTAGGTGCAGTTATCATGTGATACAGTCCTTCTATCGTGGATCCCTACAGGACGGAGGTCATGGATAACTCGTCAAACCCCTTCGTCTGTCATATGTCAAGATTTATTTGACTCGAGTTCGATAGTGGAAAACTCTTTCTCCACTTTATATTACTGCCCTGGCCAAGTTCTTAGAACTCAGTCTAACAAATCACATAGGATCACTCCTCTTCTATAAGGTCGATAGATTCCATGTAAGTGCATACCCTACTCCTACAGTGAACTTACTGCAGCCAATCTACACTACAAGGACCCATATGACTAGAGACCATGTATACATGTAGTCAAACTACAATAACCTCACTGTGAGTAGCCGAAGCACCGCAGGTCAAAGGACCAGTCATACTAATGCAACATCAAGCAAGTCACTGACGAGTGGATAGACGTCCAAGTAACTTCTTGTCTTGGTCACGCTCAGTACCCTTGTTCTCTAACAAGCACCTGCACTATCACTTCAGTGTCCCTACACTGTGGACTCAAGTCTCGTCCATCCAGAAGGAAAGTGATCTGTGCACTGATCGGATCGATCACCGTCCTCGTGATGATCCATTGATCAGGAGCATTTAGAAATTAATCACCAATGATACATGGCTCAAATTCTCAACTCTTGAGAATATGCATCATCATCTTATTAATTTTTTGGACGATTCATAGACACATAATTAATATGAATGAAAAGATGCCTTTTATTTATTCAATAATAAATAGTCAAGTACAAAATTATGTCCCTAGAATTAACAATGTGTCAGCCAGATTGGCTTCTAGGGCATACATCTAACAATCTCCCACTTGCACTAAAGCCAATCAGTCATATATCTAAGCCCCATCTTCTCAAGGTGGGCTTCAGTCTTTTGCTGACTTAGCTGCTTAGTGAACGGGTCTGCCATGTTATCCGCGGAGTCTACTCTCTGCACCTCTACATATTTCTTCTCAATATAGTCGCGTATGAGGTGGAAGCGCCGCTCTATGTGGTTGGACTTCTGATGAGACCTTGGCTCCATAGCTAGTACTATGGTGCCAATGTTATCGCAGTAAAGTGTTATGACATCTAATGACATTACACCTAACTCTGCAATGAACTTTTAATTAGAAGGTTTCCACTGCACCCTTAGATACGGCTTAACATTCAGCTTCTAAGGTAGAATCTATAATGATTGGTTGTTTTGAAACTCTTCCAACTTACTGAACCACCATTGCACATATCTTGATGTGGACTTTCTATCATCAATATGTGTGCATCCTTCTACCTTCAACTCTGATCTTCTCCCAAAGACCAAGAACATGTCCTTAGTTCTTCTCAAGTACTTAAGACTGTTCTTCACAGCTATCCAGTGCTTTTTGCCTGGATCTGATTGACATATGCTCGTGACACTCACAGCATGTACTATATCAAGTCATGTACATAGCATGGCATACATGAGGCTCCCTATTGCTGATGCATAGGGGATCTTGCTCATGCGTTGAATCTCTTCAGATGTGTTGGGGCACATCTTCTTGGAGAGATTAATTCCATGCCTTAGGGGTAAGAGACTCCTTTTAGAGTTTTCCATGCTGAACCTTTTCAGCACTTCCTCTATGTACATCTTCTGTGATAGGCCAAGCATCCTTTTAGATCTATCTCTATAGACCTTTATTCCCAAAATATAGGATGCTTCCCCAAGGTCTTTCATGGAGAACCTTTTTGACAACCTGACCTTGACCGAGGTTAGCATGGGAATATCATTCCCTATCAGGAGGATGTCGTCCACGTACAGTACGAGAAATATAACAGCACTCCCACTAACCCTTTTGTAAACACATGGTTCCTCTTCGTTTTTGATGAAATCAAACGTTTTGATTGCATCATCGAAACGAGTGTTCCAACTCCGAGATGCTTGCTTTAGTCCATAGATGGACTTTTGCAGCTTGCAGACCTTGTGATCTCCATCACTGAAAGTGAAACCCAAAGGCTGTTCCATATAGATGTCTTCATCAAGATATCCATTCAGGAAAGCTGTTTTCACATCCATCTGCCAGATTTCATAATCATGAAATGCTGCAATGGCAAGCAATGTTCGGATGGATTTTAGCATGGCTACAGGTGAAAAGGTCTCCTGATAGTCAATGCCCTCGCGCTGACTATACTCTTTCGCCACAAGCCTTGCCTTATAGGTCTCTACCTCTCCATCCGAACCTATCTTCCTTTTGTAGATCCATTTGCATCCAATAGGTACAATACCTTCTGGTGGATCTACTAAGGTCCAGACTTGGTTGGAATGCATGGAGTCTAACTCTGACTTCATGGCTTCCAGCCATTTCTCGGAATCGATATCAGATATCGCCTCGTCGTAGATTTTGGGATCCTGCGTGTGATCCCTATCTCCCACTAGGAACATTTCCTTGGTATCCTCTTCTAGTATACCTAAGTATCTATCGGGAGGATGGGAGACCCTACTAGATCTACGAGGTGGTCGAGGGACATCGTGTAGTGGCTCTGTATGAATGGGTTCGATAGAATCCATGACTCGTTGCTTTTCAGAGACTTTCTCTTCAAGCTCAATTTTCCTCCCATTGCCTCTATCAAGGATAAACTGGTTTTCCAAGAAGATGGCATGACGGCTCACAAACACATTGTGATCCTCTGAGACGTAAAAATTGTATCCTAATGACTCTTTAGGATATCCTATAAAACGAGCACTTATGGTCCTAGCCTCTAACTTGTTTGCCTGTAGTCTCTTGACGTGGGCTGGACATCCCCAAATCTTGGTTTCTTACCATGTCATATCTCATATGGTGCGGTAGGAATGGACTTTAGAGGGAACTCTATTCAACAAGTAAATAGTTGAAAATAGGGCATCTATCTAAAGAAACAAAGGTAGATCAGTGAAGCTCATCATGGACTGGACCATATCAATAGAGTCCGATTCCTCCTCTCTGACACTCCATTGAGCTGAGGTGTACCAGGAGAAGTCCATTATGAAACTATACCATTCTCCTTGAGATAATCACGAAACTCTCCATTAAGGTATTCACTTTCTCGATCTGATCGAAGAACCTTAATGAGTTTTTGTGCTTATTTTTCTACTTCATATCTAAGCTTTTTGAACCTTTCAAAAGTTTCATATTTGTGTCTCATACACATATCCATACCGTGAGTAATCATCGGTAAAATGAAGTAAAAAATTACAACCCCTAGCCTGCACATCGAATGGGCCACACATATCAGTGTGTACTAGGGTAAGTATTTTAGTGGACCTCCCTGTGTCCTACAAAGGATAATTTGGCCATCTTTCCTTGAAGGCAGAATTCACAAATCAAATATGACTCGAAAGTCAATGAGCCCAAAAGCTCATATTTCTCCAATTTGTTTATTCTGTCTTCTCCTATATGGCCAAGCCTGAGGTGCCACAAATACTTTAGATTTATCTCATTTTTGGATCTATTAGATCCTATGGTATTCACTGTTTGCTCAGATATATTCACAGATACATCCATATGTATGTGATAGAGACTGTCAATCATAAAATCATGTTGAATCAATTTATTTTTCAAATAAAAATCTTTCTGTGCTAAATAAAATACAGAAATCAAATTTCTGCTATCAATAGGTAACAGTCCCTAAGTATCTTGAGCATTTCTGATATACCTTCTGAAGGTCTATCACCCTTTATGTTCTTTATGTTTTCCCATGTATGTAGGACAGTTCCTCTTCCAATGGCCGTCCATGATGCAATGGAAACATTTTTCCTTGCAATTGGCCTTTTCTTGGAACTTCCTCATTTGGCATTTTCTCGGTCTTCTGTTTCTTCGCAGGCTTTTTCTTCTTCCAAATAGACTCTCTCTTGGAAGTAGAAATCAACTTGACAGCGAAAACGATGCCCCTTGAACTTCAAAAAGGTCCCTAAGTTAGTTACCAATTTATTTAACAATTCTATTTTGGTGCATACAATCTTGTTCATATGGTAATTTACTATAAACTGTTCATATGAAGCTAGAAGGAATTGTGGGATCAGATCCGTTTGTAATTCCTTGTGTATGGTCATGCCGAGCTTCTCAAACTTCTTTAAGTCCTTTATCATGGTCAAACCATGATCATGGACATACTGCCCATCGTGCATCTTGGCTTTGAAGAGCCTCTTGGACACTTCAAACCGAGCTGCGTGACTCTGATCACCATACAACTCTTGTAGGTGATTTAATATGTCCCTGGCAGTCTTCATGTTCTCATGCTGGCATTGTAATGCATTGGACATGGATGCCATTGTGCAACACCTAACTTTATTGTCATTGTTCTTCCACTTAACAAGCGTCTTACGCTGATCAGTGATCGGACGGATTGGTAACACGGGGATTCCATGGTCTAGCATGTATCCGAATTTCTCATAATTCAAAACGATTTTTTTTTTTTGAAATTTGCTGAGCCAATCTTTATACTTGAGTTTGGTCAAACGGTTGTTCTATAGGATATGAGTTAAGAGTCTAGAAGCTGACTTTATAATCCTCAGAGAGTAAAGATTCTAGTTAGACTTTTGTACTTGATCCTAATCTATTCTAAGGTCTTTTAGAACAAATGTAACTCCCACTATTTTCTCGAATTCCTCACACTCCCCTGGTAGGAAAACGGAAATCCCACACGACTAGGGTTCTAGTGGGTACTGCGGTCCCACCGATTTACATGCCACCTCACCTAACAGTTATTGGTGACACATAGATTGATGAATGTACAACTCTTGTACAATGCTTCTCAAGCATGTTGCAGTATAACTTTGTCTCTAAGCCATGAAAACCTCACCTAACAGTTATTGGTCTCATTTCTTAGTTAAGTCAGACCCACCGTATAACCGTAGGAATAAAGTCGTCATTGGGTCCTCACCTAACAGTTATTGGTGCCCAACCCCACCTTTACCCTACAACATCTCATGTCTATAGAGAGGTCCAGCCCCCCGATGCAACTTGACCACTGTATCCAGCTGAGACAAATCAACATCAGAAAGGCCTTAGCAGCTCTACTACAGTGGAAGACCTATTGACTTAATATTGGTTAATCAGGTCTTAGTGTTTGCAACTTGAGCTCTTCATAAGAGGTAATCGAACAATTGGCCAGGTAAGCAGGTGGGAGGCTCCCCTTACTCAGAGAGTAAGGTCCTAATTAAGTAACCACCTTTCATGCTTTCCTAGACACCAATTAATCAATTAGTCTAATATGACTTGCTCATGTTGGTTCCCTCTCGACTTGATTGAGGAGGTTTTAATTTAGGTCTCAATTGGGTTTGTTACATCACATGTAAACCTATCTACCCAGCTTTCATTCACATCACATGCAAACGGCACATCACAGGCAGTTATAATCGCAGCATCAAAATAAAGCTAAACTTTAAATAGGTGATGATCATGGATTCTAATTAGGTCGTATTACAAGCACATGCACGTCAATCGATCAATTGGTCTTCAACTCTTGAATTGGTTCCAAGCCTCCTTGATTCGATCCTTGACCAACTCTTGATCCAATCGCCATCAACCGCTTAGACCCCTGTTCATCTCATGCCTGTCTTCAACTTGATCGTTGACGTACATCACATCACAGAAATACAACCAGATGTAAAATAAAAATAATAATAAATTACATCTTTTTTTAGGAGGCACGCAGGCCTCTCAAAACATCAAATAAGATGCATGCAAGCATCTAAAAAATTACATGACATTGCAGATCACATCGCAGGTCTTTACATTTAATACCAAAAGGGTTTGAATCCTATGATCATCACCACATACAGCAATTATAATTTTCAGATCTGAAAACTAACTGATTATCTCATGACATAGGTTGCTGATCATGCTAATCATGATTCTAAACTTTGTAATCTCATTAACAATGCAATTAGAATCATCATCTTATCATATAAAAATCAGCATGCAAAAATCAGCACCCTAGAAAAAATCTGCATGCAGAAAATTTTCAGCATGCATGATCTTTCAATTTTTAGATCTAATAAGCCTACTAATAATTAATCCTTACCTTAATCTACGAAGCCTAGGCTCTGATACCACTGTTAGAAAACTCCGATCATGCCGCTGAAATTTAAAAAATTCAGATGCAGCGGAAGAGGCATGTGCGGGATTAACCGTTCATCGCATGAACGTTGTTTAAAAATCGTTCGTAGATAGATAAGGATTAAAAACTTTTAAATAGCATTAGAAGATCATATCTTCACCTTTGTGCGGGTAGATGATCACCACAAACTGATGATCGTGGTTTAGGATGAAGGTTCGCTTGAAGCCGTTCAAGTGCCCGGCCTCTACGGGTATCCACACGAAGCAGAAAACCGATCCAAGCTTTCTATCTCCCCGGGGTGCTAGCTCCCTTGCAGAGATAACTTTGATGGCTGATATCCTCCCTTTCAATCAATCCTTGATTGTGCTTGGAAGGAGGAAGAAGAAGGATGAAGAGAAGAAGAGGAACGAAGCCCTGCAACCTTCTTTTTCTTCCTTGCGTTGGAACCAAACGGTGGAGGAAGAAGGAGGCCACCAAGATCCTTTTCTTCCCTTTGTTGTTGGTGGCTGAAAAGAGAGGAGAGGAGGGTGGCCACGTGATGGAGAGGAGGAGGGCTTCACTTATCATTAGGGCACCTCCTTTCAAAGCCTTATAAAGGCATCTAGGGCTCCTATTTGGTTTAGTCCAAATCATGAATCAATTGGGTTCAATCTATGCTAGTCCTAATCCAATTAGAACTTGAATGAACCATGACTCAATTGAACTCTTCAATCCTAATCCAATTAGGAGTCATGTTGATTCATTAGATTAATAATTAATTAGGACTTAAGAAATTCTAATCCAATTAGGACTTGTTTAATTCTAGTCCTAATCCAATTAGGACTCTAATTTGAATTCGAAGTCCTAATCCGATTAGGACTCTAGGAATCCTACTCCAAGTAGGAATCCAAATTTAATTCAAAACTCCTAATCTAATTAGGATTGTAGGAATCCTACTCCAAGTAGGAATCCCAGTCCTACTCCAAATAGGATTTCCAGTCCAAGTAGGAATCCCAGTCCAAGTAGGAATCTCAGTCCAGGTAGGATTTCTAGTCCTAATTCAATTAGGACTCTAGGAATCCTACTCCAAGTAGGACTCTTGTTTTAAGTCCAATTAATTAATTCTCTTTGTTCCTTCTTCAGCTTATTATTAATCGAATTGATTACTTGTGATTTCTAATCACGATTCAACCATCGGATCGGTCAATGCCTCTAGTGTGTGTGACCCCATAGGTTCTACTCTGACTGGTAGTGAGATATATTGTGATCTCTATCACAATATCATTGAAAACTCCTTTCAATGGGTCGGAACGATTCTAACTCTACTCATTAGGGCTTATCGATCATCGAGATAATCCCTATGAGTCCCACCATCCACCAGTGACACCTAGCAGCATGTAGTGGCTACCCAGCAGAATAGAATGATGAACCTCTAGGTGCAGTTATCATGTGATACAGTCCTTCTATCGTGGATCCCTACAGGACGGAGGTCATGGATAACTCGTCAAACCCCTTCGTCTGTCATATGTCAAGATTTATTTGACTCGAGTTCGATAGTGGAAAACTCTTTCTCCACTTTATATTACTGCCCTGGCCAAGGTCTTAGAACTCAGTCTAACAAATCACATAGGATCACTCCTCTTCTATCAAGGTCGATAGATTCCATGTAAGTGTATACCCTACTCCTACAGTGAACTTACTGCAGCCAATCTACACTACAAGGACCCATATGACTAGAGACCATGTATACGTGTAGTCAAACTACAATAACCTCACTGTAAGTAGCCGAAGCACCGCAGGTCAAAGGACCTGTCATACTACTGCAACATCAAGCAAGTCACTGACGAGTGGATAGACGTCCAAGTAACTTCTTGTCTTGGTCACGCTCAGTACCCTTGTTCTCTAACAAGCACCTGCACTATCACTTCAGTGTCCCTACACTCTGGACTCAAGTCTCGTCCATCCAGAAGGAAAGTGATCTGTGCACTGATCGGATCGATCACCGTCCTCGTGATGATCCATTGATCAGGAGCATTTAGAAATTAATCACCAATGATACATGGCTCAAATTCTCAACTCTTGAGAATATGCATCATCATCTTATTAATTTTTTGGACGATTCATAGACACATAATTAATATGAATGAAAAGATGCCTTTTATTTATTCAATAATAAATAGTCAAGTACAAAATTATGTCCCTAGAATTAACAATGTGTCAGCCAGATTGGCTTCTAGGGCATACATCTAACACAGGGTTGATAATTGTACGCACCAGCTGGTAAGAAGCTATAGGATACACAAAGCTACACTCTGAACCCCCTCCTTTCAAGTTAGTTTGCCTTTGATAAACACGTTAAATACTCATCTAAATGAATCCACCATCTTACAATCAAGTTAAGCATGCATGCTGTTGCTGACATAAATAGCAAATTGGTGCATGACATGTGCCAAGAGTACACCACAGCTAATAGGTTATTTGAAATCATTGGCAAGTAGTGTTGGACTAAAATTCATATGGTTGTCTCTTCAATTTTGATTGCGTTGCTAAGGGATAGAAATCTAAAATAATTGATGCACCGTTAATTTGATAATCTTGATTGATATATGATAAACTTCGCTATATAAATGACAATGGCGGAGAAGAAATTTTTGTTCATATATTGTATGGTATGTTTGGTTTTCTAATTAGTTCATTGAAAAAAGGTCGAAAGAAGGGCCATGAAAGCTCACGTTGGCATAAGCCATGGACTGGTGGTGCTATTGCTTGTGATGATCTCCTTGTGCTGCACTAAGGCTATGGTGTAGGCAAACAGAGGTGCGGCAGCATCTGAAGCGATTGAATAAGCCTGCAGTTAAGAGCATCAAGATTTGCCGTCTAACTATTCTTTCATTTTTTTTCTTAGATTTTTTATTGGATTTTTAGGGTCAAAGATTTTTTTTTCGTTCCAAAGGAGTTTTGGATAGATATTCTGAATTATTTTTCAATAAAATCTATTTTACAAAGTATTTATTTATTTATCTACTTAAAGAAGAACCTTAATTTGGTTAGAATTTTTTAGATTATTTAATTTAATATAATCTTTTAGAAGGAATCTTGATCTCTCTCTCTCTCTCTCTTACTTTTTTTTTGGTTAATCTTGTGTCGTCTTTCACGGATCAGACGATTTTCTTCCCATATTGTCTCTATTTAGGAAAATATTCTTTAGAAATTGATATATTACCTTTTTATTTTTTTTCTCAAAATATAGAGACATCCTAGCCGTTCCTTATTAGTGGATGAAATTTAACTTGGTTGTTAATTGGTTATCTATTTATTATTTTTAATTATTATACGTAATATTTTAGGAAGCACGATAGCAAGAAAACATTTTTGTACAATACTTGCATAAAACTAGGAATTTTATTGTTCCCCTTTTAAAAAAATTGTTATCTTTCATTTACTCGCCCTTAGTGCTATCTAATTTGTAAAGTTGAAATCATTCCTTTGTATTTAGTTGGGCAATAAAATTCTTGAGCTACGCTCTTTTCCAATTTGTTAGCATTTTATTCTGTCACTGTTTTAAAAAATAAAAAAAATATTATTTTCGGTACATTTACTACAAGCCCATCTAGTTTCTACTGTAATATATCTTCCTCTTTTATTGTACTTATTTTTGGCATTTTTCACTGCAATGCTTTCTTAATTTGTAGTTTCATTTGTTATGTTATTTTGCTTTTCTTTTAAAAAGAAGCCCGGATGGAGATATTATAGACTGTGTCCACATCTCTCATCAGCCAGCCCTTGATCATCCTTTACTCAAAAACTATACTGTCCAGGTGTGCTATCTTTCCCCCTTACTTTCTCTTCTTTTCAAATCCTTCCCCCTTTCAACTTAATATTTACACCTAGGATCTCTTTACTTTGTCTCATTTATGTGCAAAATCTTCAGATGAGGCAAAGTTTCCCCCATTAGGCCTAGATGATGGGAATGAGGTGGGCTTCAAAGATGAGACTAGCTCCATACGTCAGCTTTGCATCAAAATGGGGAGGTGCCCCCAAGGACACCATCCTATTAGGAGGACAAGAAGGATGATGTTGATGAGAGACAGCTCGTCGAAAGATACGGAAAGAAGAGGCACCATCCTAGTAGGAGACAAGAAGATGATGTGAACAATCGATGGACAACAAAAATAAATATTTTCTTTTTGTATATTCAAGTAATTTAATAGCCGCAGAAAGAGAGAGAAAATCTTGTTATGGAAATCCTTCATTATGGAGGAAACAATTGATGGACAATTAATTTGATAATCAGATAAGCTCTTTCAATTAATGCACAAAATTAAGCAGAATCTGTGGCATTTAATTTAAGTAAGATATTCTTTGATAATATAATAGGCAACCAGGAAGAAGAAGTTGTTATATATATATTGGATGGTGGTATGTTTTTATTTTCATTGAAAAGGGTTTGAAAGAAAGGGCTATGGAGGTGCACAATAGTATGAGCCATGGCCTGGTTGCGCTATTGCTAGTGATGATTTGCTTATCTTGCATCATGGCTAGAGTGTGGGCTACAATCGAGCAGTTCGAGGGCAGCAACACTTGGATCCGATTGGATAAACCTGTCAAAAGCATCAAGGTCTACCATCCCACTATTCTTTCAATTATTCTTTTTTTTTGGATTTTTTGGTAAGAAAACATTTTTTGTTCATTGTAAAAGAGTTTTAAGAAGATTTTCTAAATTATTTTTAATCGGAAATGTATTTTAAAATATTTTTGTTTTCACCTTTTTTTGTTCGTTCAGTACAATCCCATCAAGTTTCTACTGAATTTTTCTCTCTATCATACTTATTTTTTGGCATTTTCACTGTAATGCTTCTTGATTTGTGGTTTATTTGTTCTAATGTTTGTTTCTTTAAAAAGAGCCCGGATGGGGATATCATTAGACTGTGTCCCATATCTCTCATCAGCCAGCCTTCGATCATCCTTTGCTCAAAAACTACTATCCAGGTGTGCTCTTTTCCCCCCACACTCTCTCTTCTTTTCAAGTCCTTCACCTTTCACTTTATGTTTACACTTGGCGGTCTCTTTGCTTTGTCTCCACTTCATGCAAAATCTTCAGATGAGACCCAAGTTTCACCCATTAGGCCGATACGATGAGAATATAGGGAGCATCAAAGATGGAAACTAGCTCCATACCTCAACTTTGGCATCAAAATAGGAGGTGCCCCAAGGACACCATCCTATCAGGAGAACTAAGAAGGGTGATGTGCTGAGGTCCAGCTTTATCGAAAGATATGGAAAGAAGAGCTAGGACCAATCCAAATCAACTTCTATTAGAACCCAACTGGGAATAGCATTGGACATGAGTACATAGTTTGAAAATTTATGGAAAGGAGTAACCATGGAGCGAAGTATCTCTAACCCTTCCATTTCCTTCCCCTACTCTTTCACCTTTCTCATTGTGTTTGTTGGTGGATTTTCTTGCGTAGCATGCGATTGCTTATGTAACAGGAGATAAGTACCATGGAGCAAAGGCAACCATAAATGTGTGGAACCCGAAGCTGGAAAACAAAGATGAGTTCAGTCTGTCTCAACTTTGGATTCTTGGAGGTCCTGCAGAAGTTCTCAATACCATCGAAGCTGGCTGGCATGTATATTATTGCTTCAATTTCGGATAAATAGAAAGTAGTTTTAATTATATGAAATTTTGAAAGTTCTCTCTTCATGCATTAATTAACTTCATCTGGTTACTCTTTGGTGTGGAAAAAATCAGGTATATCCAATGTTGAATGGAGATCATAGAACAAGACTATTTACTTTCTGGACGGTAGGTTAACATTTCTTCATTTTTCCGTATTTTCTATGTGTTGTTTCTATTAGTTTCCTCTTTCCTTATGTTCTCCTACCTTATCTT
>NW_024069916.1:0-25167 GCF_009389715.1 Phoenix dactylifera
AGGTTCTGATTGCTAAGTCAGGTTTAGCACTAAATTAAACCTAAATTGGATTAGAAGTATTTCTAATCAGGTTAGGTCAACTTGCACCTGCACCTACTGCTGGCTAAGATAAGGAACCCAATGGGTCATACCACAAGGGAATTGATCAAGGGTCTAATTGGATTAGATCATGTTTGCAAGATGAACATGCTAGCATGTGTTGCAAACCCTAGCTCCTGATTCAAATTAAATTCGAATCTGATTCTTAGGTTAGGTTGATCTAATATGATTAGATTATGACCTAATATGGGTTAGCCAAGAGTTGGAACCCATTTGGCTTTAATTAGACCTGATTTGGTTAGGTTTAATGTTTTCTTTAAGTTGGTTAAATCCAATTGGATTGGGTTTGATAGGGCCTTCACTTCTGGGACCATTGGATCACTCCCTGGATGAAACAATCTGGTCCACTGGTTGGCGCCTTCATCTGGACCATTGGATGGTTTCCTGGATGAAGGATCTGGTCCACTGGTTGGCGCCTTCATCTGGACCATTGGATGGATTTCTGGATGAAGGATCTAGACCATTGGTCAGCGCCTGAATCTGGACCACTGGATGTCTCTCTGGATGAAAGATCTGGACCGTTGCTCAGCGCCTGAATCTAGACCATCGGTGATGGCATCTTGCTTCTGGGACCATTGGATGGCACCCTGGATGATGATGCCTTGATCTGGACCATTAGATGGTGCCTAGATCTGGACCATTGGCTTTGGTTCACTGCATTTGGGCCCTTGGATCATCAGGATTTAAGAGGAAGACATGAGAAAGAAGTTGATACACCCTTCTCCTTAGCACCCATCATGATGGGATGCCTCTCATGGCACATGCCTCTTCATGATGGAGGTGTGTGGATGGGATGCATCCCTTTATGATGCATCCCTCCATCTCTTATAAATAAGGAGGTGCCTTGGGGTTCTAAAGATCATCAAAGAAAAAGTCTCTCCTTCTCTCTCCCTTATCCCTTCTTTCTTACAAGCCTCTCTCTTTTGTCCTAACCCAAGACAAGAGGGTCTTCTTTAGGACAAAAAGGCTAGTGAATGTTTTAGAGGTAGAAAGGAAGAAGAAAGTGAAGGAAAATCAGCCAATTTAAATCCTTTGGAAGGATTGAACATTTAGAATCAAGAATCAAGTTTTGGTGGAGCTAGAGTCTTGAACCCATTCCTGTGTGGATCAACATCGGAGGGTGAACATTTGGGCACCTTAGGACATCTTCAGATATATTGGATATAGCGTGATAGGTATCTTCTATACCAAGATTATATTTTCTACATTATTTGGTTATACTATTAAGGCGATCTTGGCTTATTAGGGTTTCATATAATGGGTTTTATAAGAAAATTTTATAAATCCCGTATCTTCCGCTGCGCCCTAGGGCACTGGGAAACCCAACAGTGGTATCAGAGCCACCCTTAATCAGTTTAAACCAAATGATAATACATGCTATTATCTTGATGCTATGAGATAGCTAGGTTGTTTGTATGCATGATTAGTTTATGCTATGAGATAGTGTTATATTCATGTTGTAGCACAGTATAATTGCTAGTACTAAATTATAGAATGTGCAATGAGACCAATATAGTAGTATGAAAACTTTGGGCTGACCCATTCTGGAAACAATCGACTCAGTTGGTGTCTAGGAAGGAAGCCACAGGTGATTACTTAATTAGGACCTCACTCTTTGAGTGAGGGGTGCCTCCCACCTGCTTTTCTGGCCAATTATTTGATTGTCTTTTATGGTTGAGCTTAATGTTAGTAAGATACTACTATTTGAAAGCCCTCACTAAATTCATAATTAAGTCGTAGTGTTAATTGCTTTAAGCTGAGCCATTCTGAATCAATTGACTAAGTTGGTGTCTAGGAAAGAGGCTACAGGTGGTTATTTAATTAGGACCTTACTAAGTAAGGAGAGCCTCCCATCTGCTTACCTGGCCAACTATTTGATTGACCTCCATGGAAAAGCTAATTGCTGATATAACACTATAAAGGTCCTTCCTTCATGCTTAGATATTATTATGTCAATATCTACGCTAGCTTGTTGTGATTCCCACAAGGCTAGTATTAGGGATTGATATTATAATATCTTGGTGCATATGATGCATATGGCATATTTTAATATGTTGCCTTGTTGTGATTCCCACAAGGGCAGCATTATTCAAATATGACTGTATAAAAATGAAGGGTTTGACTTAACTAGACACAATAGTTTGTTGTGATTCCCACAAGACTATATGTGTGCTAGAGGACAGAATAAAGTTGGGGAATTGCATGGGATGCAATTGGAAAGAGTTTCCTACCTTTGAACTTATAAGGGCTTGTTGTGATTCCCACAAGGTCTTTTATAAGGAATTTGGATCTCAACCCCACTAAGAAAATTAGTATTTTCTCGTTCATCATACTTGAGGGTTATGATATTCGACAAAAATAGTGGGAGTAACAATTAGATAAAAGTCCTTGTCTGATTGAATACATGTCATCATGATTGGTCTGCTTATATTAGTGTTCTTTGTAATTATAGATTAATTCTACAAAAATGGCATCTTCACTCTCACTTAGAGGTATCTTAGATACAAACAAATTGACTGGTCCCAACTATGTGGATTGGTTGAGAAATTTAAAGATTGTTCTCACATAAGAAAAACTTTCCTACATTCTTGAAACCCCTGACCTAGGGTCAGCAGGGGAAGATGCAACTGAGGAGGAATTGGCCACATATTGTATGTGGAAAAATGATAGTTTGACTGTCAAATATATCATGCTTGCTTCTATGAATAATGAATTGCAGAGGCAGCATGATAGCATGGATACTCACTCCATACTCCTTAACTTAAAGGAGTTATATGGTGAGCAGAGCAGAACTGCTAGATATGAGATATCTAAATAGTTGTTCCGTGCTAGAATGATCGAGGGATCGTCTGTGCAAGACCACTATTTAAAGGTTATAGACTTAATCACTCGATTAAGTCAACTTGGTTTTGCTATGGACAGTGAGCTCAGTCAGGATTTGATCCTGCAATCACTATCCGACTCATTCTCGCAGTTTGTCGTGAATTATCACATGAACAAACTGAATTCCTCCCTGCCTGAGCTTCTAAATATGCTGAAAACAGCAGAGTCTCACATCAAGAAGGACAAGGGTCCGATCCTTCTTGTTGGTGAGAGCTCAAAGAAGAAGTCGGGCAACAAGGGTTCAAAGAAAAAACTAAACCCTAAGAGTCGCATCAAAAAGAAGAAGGGAAAGAAAATCTCTGGACCCGGTACCTGTTTCCACTGTGGCAAGACGGGGCATTGGAAAAGGAACTGCAAGAGCTTTCTTGCAAGTGTGAAGCCTGATGCAAGTGTTGCATCAAAAGGTATGTTTTTATTACATGCCAATATGACATTAAGTTCTTCTGATTCTAATGCATGGGTATTGGATACCGGTTGTGGTTCTCACATATGCAAATCTTTGCATGGACTGCAGAAAATTAGAAGACTGAAAAAAGGTGACTTCGAGCTATATGGCGCTGGAGGAGAATCCATCCAGGCTGAAGCTGTTGGCCCCTACATACTAGAGCTACCCTCCGAAAAGTTCTTGAAGCTAGAAGACTGTTATTTTATGCCAAAAATCATTAGAAATGTAATTTCAATTCCTTTGTTGCTTAAGAAAGGATTCGAAATAAATGGAAAAAGCAATGGTTGCTCTATTTCTTTATCTAATGAGTATTATTGTCATGGCACTATGGAAAATGGTCTTTTAGTATTATGTCTTAATAATGTTATGTTTCATATTGGCAAAGATAATAAAAGAAAAAGAGAAAATATTAATAATACCCTCCTCTGGCATTACCGATTAGGTCATATTAGTGAGACAAGGTTACATAAGTTGTATAAAGATAAATTCTTTGACCCTTATGATTTTGAATCATTAGGAACTTGTGAATCTTGTCTTATGGGTAAAATGACCAAGTCTCCATTCTCGGGACATGGAGAAAGGGCAAGTGAGTTGTTAGAACTCGTACACACTGATGTGTGCGGTCCTATGTCAACTCAAGCTAGAGATGGATACTCTTACTTCATCACATTTACTGATGACTTATCAAGGTTCGGTTTTGTGTATCTAATGAAACATAAATCCGAAGCCTTTGATAAATTTAAAGAGTATCAAAGTATGGTCGAAAAACAAACTGGAAAGTGTATTAAAATCCTTCGATCTGATCGAGGAGGAGAATACATTTCTAGTGAATTTTTAGACTATCTTAAATTAAAGGGTATACTCTCTGAATGGACACCTCCATATACGCCACAATTAAATGGTGTAGCTGAAAGAAGGAATCGTACCTTATTAGATATGGTACGGTCCATGATGTGCTTCACAAATCTTCCAATTTCCTTCTGGGGACATGCCCTAGAAACTGCTGCATTAGTATTAAATAGAGTACCATCTAAGTCTGTATCTAGCACTCCATATGAGATATGGAAAGGAAAGAAACCTAATCTTAAGTATCTTAAGATATGGGGTTGTCATGCTTATGTCAAAAGAAATTTTGGACATAAGCTAAGTGCTAGATCGGACAAATGTATATTTGTAGGTTATCCTAAAGATAGTTTAGGATATATCTTCTATAATCCTACCGAACAAAAGGTATTTGTTGCTAGGCATGCCACTTTCTTGGAAAAAGAGTTTTTTTTTTAGAAAAGGGCAAGGATAGAAGAATTGAACTTGATGAAGTTCAAGACCTACAAGGTGAGACACATAATAATCCTCAACCAGATGTACCCATGGAAGAGGTACAGCCACTACACACTACTCCTTTTCGAAGGTCAGAAAGAGTGCGAAATGCACCTGAGAGGTATGGATTTATCATTGAGAATGATGAAGCCCACATCGTTGATAACGATGACCCTCTGACCTATTCGGAAGCTGTCAAGAGTAGGGACTCTGACAGATGGTTGGACGCCATGAAATCCGAGATAGATTCTATGTATACAAACCAAGTGTAGACTTTGGTTGATGCACCTGAGGGAGTGATTCCAATAGGGTGCAAATGGGTATACAAGAAGAAGATAGGAGCTGATGGCCAAGTAGAAACCTACAAGGCGAGGCTAGTGGCAAAAGGTTTCAGGCAAAAACAAGGTATTGATTATGATGAAACTTTTTCGCCAGTAGCTATGCTCAAATCTATTCGGATTATGCTTGCTATAGCTGCATACTATGATTATGAGATCTGGCAGATAGATGTCAAAACCGCCTTTCTTAATGGTCACCTTGAGGAGAGGTCTATATGACACAGCCAGAGGGATTTGTCTCAAGAGGGAGAGCAAATCAAGTATGTAGGCTTAAGAAATCCATTTATGGATTAAAGCAGGCATCTAGAAGTTGGAACATCCATTTTGACATGATAGTCAAAGAGTTTGGCTTCATTAAAAATATAGATGAACCTTGTGTGTACAAGAAGACTAGTGGGAGTGCTATTGTCTTCTTGATATTATATGTGGACGATATATTGGTCATTGGAAATGATGTTCCAATGATGCAATCGGTCAAGACTTGGCTATCAAAGAAATTTTCCATGAAAGACTTGGGTGAAGCATCCTATATACTTGGTATAAGGATCTATAGAGATAGATCTAAAAGGATGCTAGGTTTGTCCCAGTCTAGGTACATAGATAATGTGCTGAAGAGGTTCAGCATGGATGGAAGTAAGAAAGGTTTCTTACCCATAGGACATGGCATACAACTCTCTAGGAAGATGTCTCCTAAGACATCTGAAGAGAGGAATAGAGTGAGTTCTATTCCCTATGCTTCAGCAGTAGGGTCGATCATGTATGCTATGTTATGTACCAGGCCTGATGTAGCTTATGCCTTAGGTATGGTAAGTAGATTTTAGGTAGATCCCGGGGAGGATCATTGGAAAATTGTGAAAAGCATTCTTAAATACTTGAGAAGGACTAGAGATGTTTTTCTGATTTATGGAGGATCAGAATTGAAACTAGAAGGCTATTCAGATTCTAGCTTTCAATCTGATCCAGATGATAACAAGTCAATCTCTGGATATATCTTCACTTTGAATGGTGGAGCTGTGAGTTGGAAAAGTTCCAAACAGCAAACTGTAGCTGACTCAACTACTGAGGCAGAATACATAGCTGTTAGTGAAGCTGCTAAGGAAGCAGTCTGGATGAAGAAGTTTATCATAGAGCTGGGTGTAGTTCCTGAGATTGCCGGACCAGTCCCAGTTTATTGCGATAACACTGGAGCTGTTGCACAGGCTAAGGAACCAAGGTCTCATCATAGATCCAAGCACATTTTGAGATGCTTCCACCTTGTTCGAGAGATAATCGAAAGACAAGACGTCAAGATTGAACGAGTAGACACAAAGAACAATATAGCAGACCCATTTACTAAAGTTCTACCACAGCAGCAATTCAATCGTCACCTCGATTGTATGGGGTTAAAATATAAGGGCGATTGGCTTTAGTGCAAGTGGGAGATTGAAAGAGTAGATGCCCTATAAGCCAATCATTTGATGGGTTTCTCTTTGTAATCCTCCAAATCATGTACTTTGACACTCGATATATATCAATAAAGGCATTGTGTTTCATCATTTGCTGCTTATCTATTTTATTATTGGATGATGAACCCCATAAATTAGGACATTGGTTTTAGGGTTATGATGAGATCATACTAGTGAGACCTAAAATCCTAAAATCCTAATTTAGAATATTCCCAGTCAAATTGGTATATTAAGTCGGAGATCAATATTACCGGAAAGACTGGCACATCTTATGTATGCTCAATGTAGAGGGTGATTGATCTCACAATCACTTGTGTGAGACACTAATACAAAGATGTGGGTGCTCATTAGAGGAATGAGTTCACTGAAATGACCAGCCATGAGAACATCTTATGGATTCTTACTCAATTATCAAAGATGGTTCTCATAGTGGGAGTTGTGCAAGTGATCCTTAGACCTGAGATCACCATGGTACCTTGTGCACTTGAAGCTATGTTTTGGTTTACCCTCATTCACGACATTGCGTTGTGTACGGGGTATTCTGGATATGGTGGATTTTGTACGAAGGTTGTGAGTAGGTCAACAAGGAATCAGTCACTTCTAGTAAGAGAAGGTAACATCCTACTTACTCTAATCTTATGATGATTCAAGAAGCCTTTGATCAAAGCAAAATGAATATTAGAAAGAGTTTCTAATGTTTCATTGTTTGAATTATCATATAAAAGATTGAGAGAGACATGAATAAGTGATTGAGTTTGATATTGATCCATACTCATGCACTTATTCAGGATGTAGTATGACTGAGGGATTGAATTGCACAGTAACTTGCCACTGAAGGGTATGTTTGGATTTGTCCAATACATTCCTCATCTTCCGGGTAGACATGATATGTTGCTAGACGTCAATCATGTCTTGTGGGTTGATCGGATCAAAGAGTTTGATTAGATCAAAGCATCAGAAAGGTTCTGATTGCTAAGTCAGGTTTAGCACTAAATTGAACCTAAATTGGATTAGAAGTATTCTAATCATGTTAGGTCAACTTGCACCTGCACCTACTGCTGGCTAAGATAAGAAACCCAATGGGTCACACACAAGGGAATTGATCAAGGGTCTAATTGGATTAGATCATGTTTGCAAGATGAACATGCTAGCACGTGTTGCAAACCCTAGCTCCTGATTCAAATTAAATTCGAATCTGATTCTTAGGTTAGGTTGATCTAATATGATTAGATCATGACCTAATATGGGTTAGCCAAGAGTTGGAACCCATTTGGCTTTAATTAGACCTAATTTGGTTAGGTTTAATGTTTTCTTTAAGTTGGTTAAACCCAATTGGATTGGGTTTGATAGGGCCTTCACTTCTGGACCATTGGATCACTCCCTGGATGAACAATCTGGTCCACTGGTTGGCGCCTTCATCTGGACCATTGGATGGTTTCCTGGATGAAGGATCTGGTCCACTGGTTGGCGCCTTCATCTGGACCATTGGATGGATTTCTGATGAAGGATCTAGACCATTGGTCAGCGCCTGAATCTGGACCACTGGATGTCTCTCTGGATGAAAGATCTGGACCGTTGCTCAGCGCCTGAATCTGGACCATCGGTGATGGCATCTTGCTTCTGGACCATTGGATGGCACCCTGGATGATGATGCCTTGATCTGGACCATTAGATGGTGCCTAGATCTGGACCATTGGCTTTGGTTCACTGCATTTGGGCCCTTGGATCATCAGGATTTAAGAGGAAGACATGAGAAAGAAGTTGATACACCCTTCTCCTTAGCACCCCATCATGATGGGATGCCTCTCATGGCACATGCCTCTTCATGATGAGGTGTGTGGATGGGATGCATCCCTTTATGATGCATCCCTCCATCTCTTATAAATAAGGAGGTGCCTTGGGGTTCTAAAGATCATCAAAGAAAAAGTCTCTCCTTCTCTCTCCCTTATCCCTTCTTTCTTACAAGCCTCTCTCTTTTGTCCTAACCCAAGACAAGAGGGTCTTCTTTAGGACAAAAAGGCTAGTGAGTGTTTTAGAGGTAGAAAGGAAGAAGAAAGTGAAGGAAAATCAGCCAATTAAATCCTTTGGAAGGATTGAACAATTAGAATTAAGTTTTGGTGGAGCTAGAGTCTTGAACCCATTCCTGTGTGGATCAACATCGGAGGGTGAACATTTGGGTACCTTAGGACATCTTCAGATATATTGGATATAGCGTGATAGGTATTCTTCTATACCAAGATTATATTTTCTACATTATTTGGTTATACTATTAAGGCGATCTTGGCTTATTAGGGTTTCATATAATGGGTTTTATAAGAAAATTTTATAATCCCGTATCTTCCGCTGCGCCCTAGGGCACTGGGAAACCCAACAGTTCGGAGCTAACCCTTGCTCCTATGTCCACTCCCCAAGCCTCACTTGGGAATTCACTATAACCCCTCGGATTATAGCTGGTTGTTTTACAAGCTCACAACCCAACTTGTTGTTTTACGAGGTCACAACGAACTCGGTCAGTTTTCCCAGGCTCACCGACTAGAACCACCCGATTGTTTTTCCGGGATCACAATCGAACCCTTACACCGTTGGTTTCAACCTAGGCTCACCAACAAATCTATACACCCTTGATTCAGTCCCCTGATTGAATCAAGTAAAGACCAAACAGTTTGAACAAATACAAATAGAAAAATAGAGCTTCTAAAAAGCAGATGTACAGCGATATAAATAAGAGAAAAGTTAAGAGCCCTCAAACAAGTTTATGATGATGTAGTGGAGGGCTTCTTGAACTCTGGGTCTCTTCTTGAATGTCTTGAAGACTTGAAGGCTGAAGGAGACTTCTTTAATGCTGGGAAGAGTAGGTTGACTGGAGTTAATGGCCCTCTTCCTTCTTTTCGTTGAAATCCCTTTGGCAGATGAAGTTTTTGTGTTTTCTTTGAAAGGAATGTTACTTCTCTACTTTGCTACAGTCCTTTGTGGCTATTTAAGCCATTTCCCACGGAAACTAGCCGTTAGACACACTTTACTAGCTGTTCTGCACATTCTGCACATCCTGACAATGTGTCCGTTGGGATCGGAGTCGACTCGCGCGATCTGGAGTCGACTCGGCTGTAGCAGGAGTCGACTCATGCTTTTCTGGAGTCGGCTCGGCAACTGTTCCGAATTTGAATTAAAGTGGTCTTCTCGACTGGGAGTCGACTCGACTTAACCCGGAGTCGACTCTCCAAAATCTGGAGCTGACCTTGCACTTTTGGAGTCGACTCATTCCAAGGAATCCATAGAGGTATTCTTCAACTTCGCTCACTCGAGTCGACTCGAAAATTCTGGGGGTCGACTCGGCGCTCAGAGCCCGAACTCCCGATCTTCTGTCTTTTGGCTCGTGCAGTCCTGGAGTCGACTCGAACTGTTCCGGAGTCGACTCGGCTCTCAGTATCCGAAAAACAGTCTTCTGTCTTTGTGGGGTAGCGCTGCCTTGGAGTCGACTCGAGCTGTCTTGGAGTCGACTCGCGTCTCAGAGACAACAATACCGTCTTCTGTCTTTTTGGAGTAGCGCTGTCTTGGAGTCGACTCGGGCTTTGCGGGAGTCGACTCGGCTCTCAGTGTCCGAAAGTTGCTCTCTGACTTTTCCCTTGTATAACACTGAGAGTCGACTCTCGCTTCCTTTGGAGTCGACCTGCCAACCATCGGAGTCGACTCGCGTTCCTCAAGAGTCGACTCGGCTCTCAGGGTCCAAAATGACTTCTCTGTCTTTCTGTCTGTAACTCCTTGGAGTCGACTCATACTACTCTGGAGTCGACTCGCCAAGCATCGGAGTCGACTCGCGCTCTTCAGGAGTCGACTCGCTGACAGGTTTTGAGTTGAGTCTTTCTGTTCGTCTGTCTGTTCTCAGTCGGAGTCGACTCGTAATGTTCCGGAGTCGACTCGAGCCTGTGCCAGTGCTTCTGATACGCTTGGAGTCGACTCGTAATATCCCGGAGTCGACTCGAGTCTCAGACTTTGGTTCAAGTTGACTTCTTAACTTATCCAAAATGTCTTGAACCAAATCTAGAGACACTTAACCATAAATTTTCAGGATTTTCACTGAAACACTAGATTGAATTCATTAGTAAACAAAAGATATACTCAAATGCTTTGAGCTCATCAAAATCAAATAGGGTTATAATCAATCACTCCACAATCTCCCCCTTTTTGATGATGACAAAACATTGAATATATGTAAAGTGAATTGCTCAACAAACAAGGAAATTTATAATAAAATTTTAAAATGAATTCAAGTATCTGGTTATTTAATTTATCCAAACTTGAAAGGTGTGAAACAATAAATTTCGAAGTTAAAGCTCCCCCTTTCATTTGGAATTATATAAGCCTTCATGTCATGCAATCAATTGTTTGGCTTATATATATTTAATGATTTTGCTTTCTTAATAATTCAGATTCTTCCCCTCAACATATGCATTCAACTTTGTTTTGATTTTCTGAAATTTCTTTTAGTGTATGAAAGCTTTTGAACTTAAATTTTTGGTTTTTAGAGGAAAAATCTGCCAATTTGTTCTTAAGTATGATTCAACTAATCTCCGAATATCCCTTGAATAGATTCTGGAGATTACTCCACTAGGAGCCCCAACAGAGAGATAATGAGCCTCGAGGTATCGAATCCACTAAGAACAAATTCTTGTGTGTTTTAAAAGTTTTCTTTTTATTGATTTTCATTGATTCCCTTTACATGTCTATTCAATATATTTCTCCCCCTTTTTGTCATCATAGCAAAAAGGAAGGAAGCAGAACACACAAGCAAGCAGAGATCAATTTGCACAATTTTGAAGAAATTTGTCTACTCATTGTATTGATGTATATGTAAGTACATTTGTGAATACAATAAGTAAAGCAGTAAATACATGTCAAAGTAAACAAAATAAGCTAGGCCTTCCTCGAGGATGTGGCTCCTCCCCTCAGTCTGGATTGTTCCATTAGGAGACTGACCCCATCCGTAACATTCCCCAGCTGGGTGATAATGGCCGAGGTGGCCCGACTGTGGGTCGTGGAGAGCTCAAGCAGAGTCTCCTGAAGTGTATCCAGCTTGGCGATCAGCACATTTGCCAAGCGCTCGGCCCCCTGACTAGTAGTGCCCATATCGTGTCGGATGTCATCTCGCATCTTCCGTGTGTTGCTTGTGACATCGCTCATGTTGGAGAATTGGGCTTGTATCAGGCTTCTGACATTGAAGATCTCCTCCCTCAGATGAGCCGTCATCTCGGTCACGGCTGCAAGTGAGGGAACCAATGCAGAAGAAGGGGCAGTGGCTGGACCTCGGAGCTCCCTCAGCAGGTCGTCCCGAAGATCCCGTACAATCTCCTGCCGCAACTTCCGGAGCTGCTCAGGAGAAATCCGGACCTCCATCGGCTGAGTGGGTGGAGCTGAGGTGGAGGGTCCGGCTGAGGTGGATGGAGCTGAGGTGGAGGGAAAGGTGGGGAAGTCTGAATCAGGGTCAGGACTGGGGGAGCGTCTAGTGGTAGGTGTGGAGGAGGATGGTTTCCTGACCCAGTTTTCCTCTACCTTATAAAATCCCATCCTGTGTAGGGTTCCCTCACCCATGCGATCTGTCCATCGTAGTGCGCGAGAGGGTTCCTCCTCAGGAATGGGGATCTCAGACTCCCTAAAGATAAGAGTGTATAGCATCCCATAAGGGAGGGTGAGCCTAGGTCTGTCTAGTGGCTCACATAGGTATCTGTAAATGAGTTTGGGGAAGTTTATTGGAGTATCCTGAAGGAGGTAGAACATAAGGGCTAGGTCCCTCTTAGACACAAAGTCAAAACGGCCGGTTTTAGGGAATAGTGTCCTAGAAATAATGCTCAGGAGGAGCCGCATCTCAACTGAAAGTGAGCTAGCGGACACCTCATCTAGGGGGAACTGGGGTGGACTCCCTAAAATGGCCGTAAGGGCCTCAGTCCTGTCCTCGGGATGAGTGGGAGATACCCCTACTTGGGGAAGATGGAGGATTTGAGCAATGAAATCCTCCGAAATAAATAATGGGACACCCGCTACGGTTCCCTCTATCCCCCCATTGCCCCTATGCACTGTTCCATAGAACTCCCTAACTAGACCTGGGTATGTGGAAAGATCTAAGGAACAAAAGAACTCTAGACCTTGGGCCCTCAACCTCTCTCCTATGGTGAAGCCCTCCCGGGAGAGATAGTCGAAGTTGACGTATCTCCCGGTGGAGACCGCCTTCCCGGCGCACGGTCGCGAGGGAACCGCCCTCGGCAGGGAACGAACCGGAGGTTGTGGCCTCACAGGATCGTTCCGAGCTTTGGACCGTCGCTCGGCACCGGTCGCGGGTTGGGGCCTCTTCCGGCTCGAGACAACCGATTTACGAGGCATTCTTGACCTAGGGAAGACGAATGAAACCTAAGGGACGGAAGAGGGTCGACGAAAAAGCCCTAAGGATGGTCGGAGACGACGTAGGAGACGGCTCTAGGGTTTGTGAACAGTGGCGGCGGTGAATAGAAGTTTTGATTAAACGCTTGGATTAGGGTTAAAAACCCGGATTCCGACCGCGAGTCGACTCCTGTAAGTCTCGAGTCGAATCGACCTCGAGTCGACTCCAAAATATGCGCGAGTCGACTCCTCCTATGCTGTCATCGACCTCGAGTCGACTCCCGTCTATGTGCGAGTCGACTCCCCTTATGCTGCTATTGACCTCGAGACGACTCCCGACTATATGCGAGTCGACTCCCCTTATGCTGCCATCGATCTCGAGTCGACTCCCGTCTATGTGCGATCAACTCCCCCTTATGAGCCGACTCTGAAACTTATTCGAGTCGACTCGAACTCTGGCACGCACCTAAAAATCATGCTATGTTCGTACCAACCAAGGGACAATCACTAAGTTATGATCTGATTTGATGATTATAGATGAGAAACTCCATATTTAACACAAGGTAATCATCAAAATCAATGAACT
Organism: Phoenix dactylifera; assembly: GCF_009389715.1. Classification (NCBI taxonomy): domain Eukaryota; kingdom Viridiplantae; phylum Streptophyta; class Magnoliopsida; order Arecales; family Arecaceae; genus Phoenix; species Phoenix dactylifera. The sequence continues at coordinate 13,483 of NW_024069916.1, forward strand.
AGAAGAGAATATCACTAGGATGGATCAATCACTCCTAATCCTCTCCTAAGCACACTAAATCTCTCTTCACACAAGAGTTTTGTAAAGATATCAGCTAATTGATCATCAGTGCAAACAAATTGAAGTGACACATCACCATTCAGTACATGATCTCTTATGAAGTGATGTCTTATCTCAATATGTTTAGTTCTTGAATGCTGAATTGGATTTTTAGTTAGATTAATAGCACTAGTGTTATCACAATTAATAGGAATTTTATCTTGTTTAATTCCATAATCTTCCAATTGTTGTTTGATCCACATGATTTGAGCACAACAACTCCCGGCTGCAACATATTTAGCTTCAGCAGTAGATAATGCAACCGAGTTTTGTTTCTTGCTAAACCATGAGATTAAATTTTCTCCTAGGAATTGACATGACCCGCTGGTGCTTTTTCTATCAGGTTTACAACCAGCAAAGTCTGAATCTGTGTATCCTATTAAGTTCAGGCTAGATTTTTTAGAATACCATAAACCTATATTTTTTATTCCTATTAGGTATTTAAAGATTCTCTTGACTGCAATTAGATGAGATTCCTTAGGATTAGACTGATATCTAGCACACATGCATACACTAAACATGATATCAGGTCTACTTGCAGTGAGATATAATAAAGATCCTATCATACCTCTATACATCTTTTGATCTACAGATTTACCTGATTCATCTTGGTCTAATTTGCATGATGAGCTCATGGGTGTGCTGATTGACTTGTTTCCCTCCATATCAAACTTCTTAAGCATCTCCTTGATGTATTTAGCTTGATTGATGAAGATCCCTTCTTCAGATTGTTTGATTTGAAGACCGAGGAAAAAGTTCAGCTCTCCCATCATGCTCATCTCAAATTCACTCTGCATCAAGTCAGCAAATTCCTCGTAGAGGCGATTGTTAGTAGCACCGAAAATAATATCATCAACATAAATTTGCACTACTAACATATCTTTGTTTTTCTTCTTTAGAAACAGTGTTGTATCTACATTTTTCCTAGAGAACTCATGTTCTAGTAAGAATTTGCTAAGTCTTTCATACCATGCTCTAGGTGCTTGTTTCAAACCATAAAGTGCTTTGTTCAGTTTATACACATGATTAGGGTGTTGATGATTTTCAAAACCAGGAGGTTGTTCTACATACACCTCCTCATTAATATACCCATTTAAAAATGCACTTTTTACATCTATTTGAAATAATTTGAAATCCTTAGAGCATGCAAATGCTAATAATAATCTAATTGTCTCAAGTCTAGCTACAGGAGCAAAGGTTTCATCAAAATCTATACCTTCTTCTTGATTATACCCCTTTGCTACTAGTCTAGCTTTATTCATTATTACAATTCCATTTTCATCAAGTTTATTTTTATATATCCATTTGGTACCTATAATTGAATATTCAGAAGGTCGTTCAACTAGATTCCATACCTTGTTTCTAGTAAATTGGTTTAATTCTTCTTGCATTGCATTTATCCAATTTACATCTTTTTCAGCTTCTTCTATGTGTTTGGGCTCAAAATGTGAGACAAAAGCTAGATGATTATTTAAGTTCCTAAGAGATGCTCTATTCCTAATAGGTTGAGATGGATCATCTAAAATTAATTCCTTAGGATGCCCGTGAGCATACTTCTAAGCCTTAGTCAGCCCATGATCCACAATAGCCTCTTGGCTTGATGATGCATTTCCAATTAATTTTTGTTCATCATCTTGAATGTCATCTCATCAATCTTTTCTTCAAGAATTTCAGCATCATCATCAAGATTAACTCTCTTACTAGAAGAGATATCACTAGAATCATCAAAAACAACATGTATAGATTCTTCTATAACTAGGATTCTTTTATTAAAAACTCTATAGGCTTTACTAGTTGTAGAGTACCCTAAAAATATACCCTCATCAGATTTAGAGTCAAATTTTCCTAGTTTATCTTTCTCATTATTATGAACAAAACACCTACAACCAAAGACATGAAAATAGTTCACTTTTGGTTTTCTGTTTTTCCAAAGTTCATAAGGTGTTTTCTTTATAATGGGTCTCAATAAAACTCTATTTAATATATGACATGAGGTATTGATGGCTTCTCCCCAAAAGTACTTAGGGAGGTTACTTTCACATAACATGGTTCTAGCCATTTCCTCTAGAGTTCTATTTTTCCTTTCCACAACTCCATTTTGTTGTGGTGTCCTAGGTGCAGAAAAATTATGAGTTATCCCCTTTTTACTACAAAAGTCATCAAATAAATGATTTTCAAATTCGGTTCCATGGTCACTTCTAATAGCTATGACTGAAGTATCTCTAGCATTTGTTACTTCCTCATGAAATTTCTTAAAAACTGAAAAAGCTTGATCTTTATGAGCTAAGAACATGACCCAAGTGTATCTAGAATAATCATCTATAATAACTAGACCATATTTATTTCCACCTAGACTTGTGGTTCTAGTTGGTCCGAATAGATCCATATGTAGTAGTTCTAAAGGTCTAGAGGTAGAAACACAATTTATGGATTTAAAGGAGTTCCTTGATTGTTTGCCATATTGACAAGCTTCACATATTTTATTCTTTTCAAACTTTAGTTTTGGCAAATCTATCACGGAATCTCTTTTAACTAGTTTTGATATTGTGTCCATGCTTGCATGACCTAACTTACGGTGCCATAACCAACTAGCATCATTATCCTTAGTTTCATTAACAACTAAACGTGGGTTATGTTTGGCAAGATCCTCAAGGTCTACAACATACACATTCCTGCGTCTTATTCCTTTAAAAACTAAACTATTGTCATTTGAGTTGGTTATGATGCATAGTGATGGTTTGAACAAAACATCAAAACCTCTATCACACAATTGACTAATGCTAAGTAAATTATGCTTAAGACCATCAACATATCGAACATTATCAATAAAGGTTGAAGGGGTAATTTGTACTTTACCTATACCAATGATGTGACCTTGGTTATTGTCTCCAAAAGTCACAGCACCTCCCTTCTTGGCTTCAAGGGTGAAGAATTGATCCTTGTCACCCGTCATGTGTCTTGAGCAGCCACTGTCCAAGTACCAACAATTTTTGTCGACCTTGGCTGCAAGACACTCCTAGACAAACAAATCATACAATTTTAGGTACCCAAGTTTTCTTGGGTCCTTCATGGTTAGTAATGTTGGTTCCTTTTGGAACCCAAATTCTTTTAATTTTTTTTTTAATTTTTCCTTTTCTATAGTCACATACATTTGCTTTGTGTCCTAATGTTCCACAGCAAAAACATGTTATTTTCTTAGTTTTGCTTTCTCCTGCCTTAACAAAGAAATTACTAAGGAGTTTTTGCCTATTTTTAGGTTTATACCCTAAACCAGCTCTATTGAACACAGCTCGTTGACTATTAAGTATCATTTCTAATTTTTCAGAGCTATAAGTAAATTTTTCTACAAAAGGCTTGTACTTCTCAAGTTCTAGTGCCAACTTTTGTTTTTCAGTTTTTAGTGCATCTAAGTCTTTTGTGAAATTACTTCCAATAGTTTGTTTATCCTTTTTAAGTTCAGAAATTTCCTTGGCTAGTTTTTCGTTATCTTTACTCAAGGTATTAGTTTTTTGAATTAACATTTGGTTGCTTGTCTTAAGTTCTAAATTTTCTTTAGTGATAAAATCCTTATCCTTAACTAATTTATCATATTTATGGAGGTGAGATTGATTGGTTACTTTTAGCTCTTTATTCTTAAGGCTTATTGTCTTATATTCATCCATTAATTCATTAAACGCGTCATATAACTCATCGAAAGTAAAATCTAAATGTGTTCCGGATGTTACCTCATTGTCATTAGCCATAAAACACAGATTGGCCTTTTCTACTTGTTCCTCATCCGATGATGATGATGATGTATCGGAGTCCGATAGGGTGGAGACGAGGACCTTCTTTTTCTTGTACTTGCTGGCCTTCTTCAGCAAAGGACACTCAGCTCTGAAGTGCCCCGGCTTCTTACACTCATAACATCCGATCCCCTCATTTTTCCTTTCCTTACCTTTATCCTTGTGATGGGAACTTGAGGGGCCTCTCCTTTGATGTGATGACTTCTTCCGGTTGATGAATCTTCTGAATTTTCTTACAAGGAGAGCCTCATCATCATCTCTCTCATTATCTTCCTCTTCACTGCTACTGCTGCAAGACAAATCTTTGTTAGTAGACACAGATTTTAATGCTATTACCTTTTTCTTGTGGGAGGACTCTTCTTCGCTGTGTTGTTTCATTGTGAGCTCGTGCGTCATTAGGGATCCAAGAAGCTCCTCAAGTGGAAGCTTGTTCAAGTCCTTGGCTTCTTGAATTGCCGTCACCTTGGCTTCCCATGACCTTGGTAGACAACGAAGAATCTTCCTAACAAGCTCACTGTTAGTATAATTTTTGCCAAGGCTTTTTAGGCCATTGACAATATCAGTAAATCTAGTGAACATGCAAGTGATTGTTTCATTAGAGTCCATTTTAAATAATTCATACTTATGTCTTAATATATTTATTTTGGATTCTTTCACTTGATTTGTGCCCTCGTGGGTCACTTCAAGTCTATCCCAAATCTCTTTTGCAGAATTGCAAGTAGAGACTCTATTGAATTCATTTCTATCTAATGCACAGTAAAGCACATTCATTGCTTTGGCATTGAGTTGTGCCTTCCTAAAGTCATTGTCATCCCAATCTTTTTCAAGTTTGGGTACAGTGACACCCTCTACATAAATGGAAGGGATGTATGGTCCATTTAGTATTATGGTCCACATCTCATAGTCTTGGGCTTGGATAAATATTCTCATCCTAGCCTTCCAATATGAGTAGTCGGATCCATTAAAGAATGGGGGTCTTTGGGTAGACTAGCCCTCAATGTGGGAAGATCCAAATGGGGTTGTCATTTTGATCTTTTACTCTTTGGGTAAAAGAGTTCAGGCTCTGATACCACTTGTTGCCCAGATAGACAACCCAAGAGGGGGGGTGAATTGGGTTTTAAAATAATTATTACAATTAAATGGTTTGTGAAATACTAATTAACACTTTTTGCAAGTTGATTAATTAGATGCTATGTGCTGTGAATGAAATGAAAGTAAGAGAGAGACACAGGCAATCACAAACACAGTGATTTTATAGTGGTTCGGAGCTAACCCTTGCTCTTACGTCCACTCCCCAAGCCTCACTTGGGAATTCACTATAATCCCTCGGATTACAGCCGGTTGTTTTACAAGCTCACAACCCAACTTGTTGGTTACGAGGTCACAACAAACTCGGTCGGTTTTCCCAGGCTCACCGACTAGAACCACCCGATTGTTTTTCCGGGATCACAATCGAACCCTCACACCGTTGGTTTCAACCTAGGCTCACCAACAAACCTATACACCCTTGATTCAATCCCCTGATTGAATCAAGTAAAGACCAAACAGTTTGAACAAATACAAACAGAAAAATAGAGCTTCTAAAAAGCAGATGTACAGCGATATAAATAAGAGAAAAGTTAAGAGCCCTCAAACAAGTTTATGATGATGTAGTGGAGGGCTTCTTGAACTCTGGGTCTCCTCTTGAATGTCTTGAAGACTTGAAGGCTGAAGGAGACTTCTTTAATGCTGGGAAGAGTAGGTTGACTGGAGTTAATGGCCCTCTTCCTTCTTTTCGTTGAAATCCCTTTGGCAGATGAAGTTTTTGTGTTTTCTTTGAAAGAAATGTTACTTCTCTACTTTGCTACAGTCCTCTGTGGCTATTTAAGCCATTCCCCACGGAAACTAGCCGTTAGACACACTTTACTAGCCGTTCTGCACATTCTGCACATCCTGACAATGTGTCCGTTGGGATCGGAGTCGACTCGCGCGATCTGGAGTCGACTCGGCTGTAGCAGGAGTCGACTCATGCTTTTCTGGAGTCGGCTCGGCAACTGTTCCGGATTTGAATTAAAGTGGTCTTCTCGACTGGGAGTCGACTCGACTTAACCCGGAGTCGACTCCCCAAAATCTGGAGCTGACCTTGCACTTTTGGAGTCGACTCATTCCAAGGAATCCATAGAGGTATTCTTCAACTTCGCTCACTCGAGTCGACTCGGAAATTCTGGGAGTCGACTCGGCGCTCAGAGCCCGAACTCCCGATCTTCTGTCTTTTGGCTCGTGCAGTCCTGGAGTCGACTCGAACTGTTCCGAAGTCGACTCGGCTCTCAGTATCCGAAAAATAGTCTTCTGTCTTTGTGGGGTAGCGCTGCCTTGGAGTCGACTCGAGCTGTCTTGGAGTCGACTCGCGTCTCAGAGACAACAATACCGTCTTCTGTCTTTTTGGAGTAGCGCTGTCTTGGAGTCGACTCGGGCTTTGCGGGAGTCGACTCGGCTCTCAGTGTCCGAAAGTTGCTCTCTGACTTTTTCCTTGTATAACACTGAGAGTCGACTCTCGCTTCCTTTGGAGTCGACCTGCCAACCATCGGAGTCGACTCGCGTTCCTCACGAGTCGACTCGGCTCTCAGGGTCCAAAATGACTTCTCTGTCTTTCTGTCTGTAACTCCCTGGAGTCGACTCATACTACTCTGGAGTCGACTCGCGAAGCATCGGAGTCGACTCGCGCTCTTCAGGAGTCGACTCGCTGACAGATTTTGAGTTGAGTCTTTCTGTTCGTCTGTCTGTTCTCAGTCGGAGTCGACTCGTAATGTTCCGGAGTCGACTCGAGCCTGTGCCAGTGCTTCTGATACGCTTGGAATCGACTCGTAATATCCCGGAGTCGACTCGAGTCTTAGACTTTGGTTCAAGTTGACTTCTTAACTTATCCAAAATGTCTTGAACCAAATCTAGAGACACTTAACCATAAATTTACAGGATTTTCACTGAAACACTAGATTGAATTCATTAGTAAACAAAAGATATACTCAAATGCTTTGAGCTCATCAAAATCAAATAGGGTTATAATCAATCACTCCACATCTTGCTAAACCAAGAAACCAAGTTAGCACCTAAGAATTGACAGGTGCCACTTGTGCTTTTTCTGTCGAGTTTGCACCCGGCAAAATCAGCATCGGAATAAGCAATTAAATTTAAATCAGATTGTTTAGAATACCATAAACCTGCATTAGATGTCCCTACTAGGTATTTGAATATTCTTTTAACAGCTTGCAAGTGTGATTCCTTAGGACATGCTTGGTATCTAGCACACATGCAAACACTGAATAATATGTCTGGTCTACTAGCAGTAAGGTAAAGTAAAGACCCTATTATACCTCAGTACAATTTGCAGTCTACACTTTTACCTTTTTCATCTTTGTCAAGCTTGCAACTTGAGCCCATGGGTGTGTTGATTTCCTTTGCATTCTTCATCTTGAACTTCTCCAATATTTCCTTGATGTATTTGGACTGACTGATGAAGATGCCTTCCTCTGATTGTTTTATTTGTAGCCCAAGGAAGAAGTTGAGCTCACCCATCATGCTCATTTCAAATTTTCCCTGCATAAGCTTAGCAAACTCTTGACAAAGACTATCATTAGTAGCACCAAAAATTATATCATCCACATAAATTTGCACAAGCAATAAGTCATTCCCTTTTCTTTTAATGAAGAGTGTTTTGTCTACATTTCCTCTTTTAAACTTATTTTCAATTAGAAAATTACTTAATCTTTTCATACCACGCCCTAGGGGCTTGCTTAAGTCCATACAATGCTTTATGCAATTTAAAAACATAATCTGGATGTAAGTGGTTTTCAAAACCTGGAGGTTGTTCTACATAAACTTCCTCCATTATATAACCATTTAAAAAGGCACTTTTTACATCCATTTGATAGAGTTTGAAATCCATGAAGCATGCATATGCCAAAAGTAGTCTAATAGCCTCTAACCTGGCAACAGGAGCAAAAGTTTCATCAAAATCTATGCCTTCCTCCTGATTGTAGCCTTTGGCTACTAGCCTAGCTTTGTTTCTTATTACTATTCCATCTTCTTCTTTTCTAGAAGAATCTCCATTAGCTTCATCAAAAACAACATGAATGGATTCTTCAACAACGAGAGTTCTCTTGTTGAAGACCTTGTATGCTCTACTAGATGAGGAATAATTTAAGAAGATCCCCTCATCTGATTTAGCACTAAACTTACTTAGATTGTCCTTTTCATTGTTTAAAATAAAGCAACGACAACCGAAAACATGAAAATAACTTATATTGGGCTTCTTGTTTTTCAACAACTCATAATGTGTTTTCTTTAAGATAGATCTAACTAAAGCACATTGATTGCTTCAGCCCAAAAATATTTTGGTAGATCCGATTCGCACAACATGGTACGAGCCATATCTGCTAGTGTGCGATTCTTCCTTTCTACCACCCCATTTTGTTAGGGTGTCCTAAGGGCCGAAAAATTGTGATTGATACCGTTTTCTTCACAAAATTTTTCAAAATGCTGATTTTCAAACTCGGTACCATGATCACTCCTAATTGCTTTTAGTTTAAGATTAAGTTCATTCGAAATCCTATTATGAAACTTGATAAAAGCGGAAAAGGACTCATCTTTGTGGGCAAGAAATGAAACCCATGTAAAACGTGAAAAGTCATCAATAATTACAAGACCAAACTTCTTACCCCCTAGACTAGCAGTTCTAGTGGGTCCAAATAAATCCATGTGAATTAGTTCTAAGGGTTTTGATGTTGAGACTATGTTCTTAGATTTGAAAGAGCTTCTTGTTTGTTTTCCTAGTTGACATGCAGCACAAATTTTGTTCTTTTCAAAGTCTAATTTTGGTAGTCCTTTGACTAGATCTTTTGTAATCAATTTAGAAATTAAATCCATGCTAGCATGCCCTAACCTACGATGCCATAACCAGCTTGTCTCATTGACCTTGGTATCCATGGCTACAAGACATTGGCCATCCTTCATGGTGAGATCATCAAGATCTACCATGTCAACATTTCCACGCCTATGTCCCATAAGTATGATCTCATTGTCAATTGGACTACTAATTATGCATAGGAAAGATTCAAATGACACTTTAAAGCCCTTGTCACAAAATTGACTTATACTTAATAAATTATGTTTTAATCCATTAACTAACAATACATTGTCAATAAATGAGGAGGATGATATGGAGATTTTACCAACGCCAATGATTTGACCTTTAGCATTGTCTCCAAATGTGACTACTCCTCCTTCTTTTGATTTCAAGGTGACGAAAAGGCTCTTGTCACCGGTCATATGCCTTGAGCAACCGCTATCAAGATACCACATTCTCTTTTTGCTCCCGGCTGCAAGGCATACCTGCAAAATAATCATGTGAAGCTCTTAGGTACCCAAGTTTTCTTGGGTCCTTCTTGGTTAGTGTAGTTGGTTCCCTTAAGCACCCACATTTTGGTTGTGTTTTTACCCTTAACAAGTGTGTTCTTATTGGTTTGAATCTTTCTTTGAATGCAAGAATAAGCTTTATGTCCACTTTTTCCACAATAAAAGCATGTAGGTTTTTCAGTTTTGACATTTTTTGCTTTTACAAAAAAGTTCTTTAGATATTTTTGTTGTTTGCTAGTTTTGTATCCTAATCCGGCTTTATTAAAAACAGCTCTTTGATTGGATAGAATAAGATTTAATTTTTCCGAGCTATGTGTAAATTTCTGCACAATTGGTTTATACTTGTGTAGCTCATCTTTAAGGTCCAAATTTTTTTTGGCTAATTCTTCCTTATCATTTTTAAGAGATTCAACATTTTGTGCAAGTGAAGTATTACTATTGAGTAGGAATTTGACTCTTAGATTTAATTCCTTAATGAGTGTTTTTGCCGTTTCATTTTCAATGCTAAGTTTTGAATTTTTATCCTTTAGGTCAATGATGCTATTATTTTCATAGCTCTCCTTTTCAATCAATAGATTTTTAATGTCATCCTTTAGTTTTTGATTGGAGGCCTTTAGTTTTTTATTTTTTACTCCTAACATACTACAATCATTCATGAGTTCTTGGAAAGCTTCATATAATTCTTCTAAAGTAAAATCTGTAGTTGAGCTTTGACATACATCATCGTCGTCGAATGCCATGAAACACAAGTTGGCGGTCTCTTCCTTCTCTTCCTCGGAGGAGGATGTGTCACTATCATCCCAAGTCGCTTTCAACGCCTTCTTCTTCTTCTTTCCATAGTGCTCTCTTCTGTTGAGGGCATTCGGAGCGGATGTGTCCCGATCTCTTGCAATCATAACATATGATTGGGTCTCTTTCTTTTTCTTTTTCCTTTTTCCAAACATTTCTCCCTCCAAACTTCTTTCTTGGGAAGGTCTTCTTTCTTCTTATGAATTTTTTGAACTTCCTTACTGTTACGGGGGAACTAAGCCGCCATGCCCCACGTGACCGGCACGCGCGCCAGAAAGACTACGGCTGCCCTTTGATCCAGCAATCCGACCCCGAGTCGGATATCCTCGGCTCCGCAGCCCGACCCCGAGTCGGCTGCCCTTTGATCCAGCGCTCCGACCCCGAGTCGGAGATCTCTTGATAACGACAGGCTATTCCCCAGAGGCACGCCGCGGCCTCCTGCTCCACTACTCCCTGCAACGGCTGTATCCGATGCTGCTCCACGATCTCCTGCATCAGCCGTACAAAGCGGAGCCCCCACTATGCCCTGACGTGGCCGTACCGGTGCTGCTCCACGACGCCCCTGTAACGGCCATGTCAGTGGCCACACCATCGTGCCCCACGATAACGAACCCCCCTGAGAGACCCCCCAGCCAGGTATATATGCGGCTGGGGGGAGAAAGGGGGGGTGAGCAATATCTCCCAGAGCACTCTCTTACTTGCGATTATCACCTCTCCTCCTCCTCCAATCTCCTCTGACTTGACCGTCGGAGGGCCATCACCACCCTGGTGGTGGTGCAAGGCTTGTTTGCAGGTTTCTTGGCGGAAGGTGGAGCGCAACCAACACCAACCAAGACAACTCAGACGGAACCCCGTTCACACCGCAGTGCCAATCGTTCTCGGTTTGGACCACCAGCAACAGTTGGCGCTAGAGGAGGGCCGAATCTTAGAACGATCGTAATGGCACGGCGAGGTGGTCGTGGAGCTTCCAATGCTCCCGGTCGCGGAGCCTCTCGCGCCTCCGGCCGGGAGGCTGCTGCGTCCCCAACGCACTCTCAGCAGCACTCCACCGCCCCTTCTCCCATTCAGACGGTCGAAGCTGCTCAGTTCGACCAGCTAGCCCAGCAGGTTCGCACCCTCGCGGAGGCAGTGCAGAATCTGCAGGGTGTGATCTCTCGGGTGCCGCAACGGGCTCAGGAGCCGCTGCCCCCCCGAGCACTCGCCTCTTCCTCACAACCCGCGCTCCTTCCTCTCCCATGGAGAGGAGCGCCGGCGCGAGGAGGATTCTCGAGTGCGGTCCATTCTGCCAGGACCTTCTCATCGGAGCTGTGCGGGGTACGAGAGGCGGACCCGGGCGCGTTCTCAGACACCCCAGTCCTCGAGGGGCCCGCACACCAGTCGGTCCCCCTCGCGCCGCTCCTTGTCCCCCACCCACCGGTCGCGCTCCCTGGACCGGCGGGTGGACGATCTCCACAGACAACTCCAGATCCTGAAGGGCCACTCCAAAGATCCCTTCGCTGACTTGGAGATCTCCTCCCAGCCGGTGCTTGCCTCGAGGATCCTGCGGACCCCCGAACCCGCCGGGGTTCAAAATGCCGGCGATCGAACCCTACGACGGGGCGGCGGACCCGCGGGACCACGT
>NW_024069917.1:0-25056 GCF_009389715.1 Phoenix dactylifera
TTTAAGCTGATTAGTATTCAATTCAAAGTAATAAAGCATTCTGAGCATATACTTAGATATTTCTCCCCCTTTTGACAACATCAAAAAGATAGTGAAACATTAAGTACAAAGATCAGAGCAGAACACATCGAGTGTGAATTCAAGAGGTTTTTTTAATTTGATACCACAGATAGTTTTCTAATCAAGTGTAGGTGGAATCTTGCTTAGGTTAATTCAAGAAGTACAACAAATGATATTCAAGGAAAAATATGAGTGGAAATCTAACCTCTCTTCACTAAGTATGAAAGCTTGTTCATTTAAGACCTTTTGCCCAATCTATTAAGTATTTTATCAACCATGAGAGCAAATTAATTAATTCTCTTAATGACTTCAAAGTTTTTTTATGATAATAGGAGCATTGGGGCACAAATATCAAAATATGCATTCATGCAATTTTTGATACATCTTAGAGCTCTTTTAAAGACTTTCTTTTATTTCTTTAGAAAATAAGCACAATTTGATACATAAAATAATGAATTTGCACAAAATTGAAGTTCCAAAAAGCAAGCCAATTAGAGCTCATTAGTGAAATTCGAAAAATAGATTTTCTAAGAGATACTCAAGAAAATTTAACACATTGTTCTCCCCCTGTTTCATTAAATTAGAGGCTCTCAAGATTTGTAATTTGGTTCATGAGTGATGCATAAGATATACTAACCAAATAACACGCCTCAAGGTGTATCATAAAGATTTTCAGATTTAAGTTTCAGATGATACATATTGGAGAGTATTAGGATTACTTTTCATTTAGTATTCTTTCTCTCTCCTTTAGCTATAGATTTATGCAATTAAATCCAATAAGACCTCTCCTTCTGAAATTTTCTTTCTCCCCCTCAATTGATCATTCCATTTAAGAGTTTAGAATCCTAAGATAATGTTCAACAAAATTGTCAATCTCAAAAATGTATTTTCTATAAGTTTCAGCTTATTTTCATAAGACTCAAGGTTTGAGATAAGACAACCTTTATAGAACTCATCTCAAGGTAATTAAAGCATGTCTTGCAATATAAGGAGGTTCATCAAAATCAATCCATAAAATTCAAAGTATGCATCAAAATAAAGTGTCTTTGGGATAGGATACTGAATATCTAAAGCTCCCCCTCAAAAGATGCATTCTTCTTTAATCATTTTAATTGTTGAATTTCAGATTTTAGTGATAAACGTGAATAACACTGAAATTCTGTAATATCAAGAATGTAGAGTAATCTAGTATTATTCCAAAATTTGTAGTAATTACTCTTTCTAATCCTTTACGAACAAGTTATGCTTTCTCATAATCTTAGAGAAAATGTATAGAAGTATTAATCAGAAAATGATTCATTTGAAGCTTAGTTTCTTTCAACCGCATTTACATTTTCTTTCTTTTAGAATCATTTGAGTGAGCTGAAATATTTCTAGCTTTAAGATCATTCACTCTATTGATAGAAGTGTTTAATAATGTAGGAGAGAAAAATATATAGATGATTATTGAAATATATATATTTTTAGAACTCAATTTCTTAATCATAGTTTTTCAGCAATGTATACATGAAGCACAATAAATCTTTTTAATATCAAAATAAAATCATATATTTAGAAATTTTTGTTTGCAATCAAGATCATCGAAAGACACATCATTTGAACCAATATTAGTATACTTTGAAGATAAGAAATGATATGTTTCGGATGCGTATCGGAGCAATCACCAAAGGCATCAAAATTAATTCTGTTTTTCTTAAAGTAAGACTTTATTTAAAAAACACATTTAGTTTAAGCTTTTATACAAAATCAGATTCTGAATTACATAGAATTTTCAATAGAGGCTCTCAAACTCATACTTTGAGATATGTATCTTCTACATTATAGCTCATCTTAAATGATTACGATTGAAAATACATATTTCAAACATATAAGAGCATATTCAGAATCTTTGTATTAAATGTTGAGTTTTGGTACGAATTTGAACATTATATACCAAATTTAGGCAAGTTGAAGGATAGAATAAAATTTATTTTCCCTAAATAGAGATATCCTTCTCTTCTTCTTTATTCAACTTTCAGATTTTAGAGATGATTGCTAACAACAAATCTGAAATTTCTTTTCAATAAAACTAAGCAAAAAATGTTATGTAGTATTTCAAACATTCAATCAAGTTGTCTAAGTATGGGGTACTACAAAAGATATTGAGAACCCATAATTTAAAATATCATGCCACATGCAAGATATAGTGTGTGTTAAGTCATACATTAAAATATTAAGAACAAGCATGTCAAGTATCAACATCAATTCTTTTCAAATAAACTCCCCCTATTTAAATATAATTTTGCACTGATTTCATCTTTAAAGTGTGTTTCCATGTGACTAAAAATTTGAATTGATTCTTTCTTGTATACTTTCATTTACTTTGTCTTTCATTTTTACTTTCTTATGCTCTATACTCTATTTACTCCCTATCCGGTGGAGTTGGGAAGGGGCACGAGGTACTACCACTAGCCTCCCTCTTGTGCCGTCCCTAATATGCCCTACACCGAATAGTTGGGTCAAATAGTGCCGGGTACTACCACTAGCCTCCCCATTGGCACCATCCCTATGATGAGCAATATAGAAAGGTTAAAATGTTTACTTCAAAACCTCCCTGTTTAAGTGTAATTAATTATGGATTTTATCCCTTCCAAAAGAATGCTCACACAAGTCTCATAAATGTGTCGAATATATTAGGTTTGTTTTGCTTTTCCTTAAGGTTGAAGTATTTGCCTCTACTTGGATTTTACTTCTCTTGAATAATATCCATTTTCTTTTCTTTATCTCTCTCTCTTTTTGTTATTCTCAAATAATTTTCATGAGAGAGCAGAATAGAGAATTAATCTTACGTATCATATATATGTATATCATGCAAACAACATTTTCATTATGCTCAAGGATTCATAACTTCTCACAAGTTATTTTACATCAACATTTTAAGCATATACTTGTGTATTTCATGGTTATGACATAGGCAAAGATATATTTTAGTTTGGACAAACCATGAAATAATTTCTAAAAGTATAAGTCAGTCAATACACATATAGACATGATATCAAAAATTAATAATTAAAGAATTTAATCATGCCATAATAAGATTTAAGTTACTGACTTTGCTCAATTAATTTGTGAGAAAGGTATCTAAAATTACCTATTCATTATATGTTCTTCAAGCCAAACTAGATTTCTTATGTGTGAACTTTTGGCTGAAGAAGATCCTCTCTCTTGTTTGCATGTGAATGTTTAGTGTATCTTACATGAAGATATCCTTCAAGTTGAAATTTCTCATTTTTCTTTCTTGGAGGAAAGTCATTAGTTTCTTTAAGATACAAAGCATTCATCCAACATATATATATTTTTTAATTAGATGACTCAATATAAGATATGACAATAGTTGCATGTTGAGTCACTTTACTCAAGAGATTGCCTAAATATTAGCAAGCACATATCACTTGAACTAAAGAGATAGAAAGATAGTTCAAGCATGTGAGGCAATAGATAGATTTATCAAGATCAAATCAATTTAGTTTAGATTCTATTTGCTTAAGATAATTATCAATAAGATATGTTAACTATGTTTTAATCAATTTATCTTAAACATTTGTTTCTATCAAAATTCAGATTATGATTTATTTGTTATCAATAAAATATGATTAATTAAAGTTAGATTGAAGTCTTGCACAAGGTCACATAATGAGCATACAATCTGGTCTACTAGCTGTAAAATAATTATTCTATCATGCTTCAATACAGGTTTAACACAATAGATCTACTTTGCTCATCCTTTTCAAATTCTACAAGATGGGGTCATAGATATACCTTCTTCATGCCAATCTTCTATAAGAGTTTTCTTGTGGACTAACGTTGGTCAATGAAGATCCCCTTTCCTGTTTGTCTTAATTTGGAGTTTGAGAGAAGATGTTAATTCATTCATCATATTTCAAACTCACTTTGCAATATAACTCTTCATTAGTAGAACCAAAAATGATGTCATCAATGCATACTTTGAGCAAATAAGATATCACAAATTCATCTTTTTGATGCATAGATTTATCACTATTACTTTCTATCAAAAAGGTTGCTTAAGCTTTTATATATCATGTTTTTGATGCTTGTTCTAAATCACATATTGCTTTATCATATATGTAATGTGTATTTTTAAATATGGTGGTTATTTTTCATAGATCTCCCTTTTAATGAAGTAACCACATAGGAGTGACTTCTACACATTCATTTGACAGAATATAAAGCTCATGAAGCAAGCACATGATAATGATGATCTTTACTTCTAATCATGCAAGAATCTTTATCAAGATCTATTTCCTCTTTTCTTGATTTAGTCTTTTAGTAGTCATCAATTTTTCTTCATTAAGTGCATATGTAAAAGATTAACCATATAATTTGATTTTAGTATTTTGATAATAAATCATTAGTCTCATAAAGAATAAAATGAATTGATACTTCTACAACTAGAATTTTTCATGAATGTTCTATATGCATTGCTTGATGAATGATATCCAAGGATAGAAGTATCTTTATCAGATTTGGCATTATTTTCATAATAACATGTACGACTGAAAAATATGAAAGATATGCAATGGTTCATTTTCCATTTTTCAGAAGATCAAAATTTTCATCAAAAATAGAAATCATATGTATGACAAGCAGTGATGATAGTCTTTTAAAAATTATTTAAGTTGATGACTATCATACATAATTGTCTTTTTCATTTCTTCAAGAATTCTATTAATCCTATTTTGCTTATGGTGTCCTTGGTGCTGAAATCATTGGATTTAATATTATTTTCTGTATAACCTTTATCAGGATTTTGGTTTTCAACACTGTGCCATGATACTCTTTATCTTCACAGTTTGGAAACCTTTATCATTTGAACCACTTTTACAAGATTTAGTAAATACAGAAAAATACTTCAGTTTTATTTTTCAAGAATAAATCCAATGTAAGCTTTTGAAAAACTTGGAGATGGAAACAACATCTTTAGATTTAGAAATGATTTTTGTTTGTTTCCTTAGTTAGCATGCATAGCAAAACTTTGACCTTTAAGTAGATAATCTAAGTAAGCCTATGGCAAGGTCTTTTGAGATTAAGTACATACTAGCATGAGTTGATTTTATATGCCAAGGATGGTTTCTTGGTATTCATAGTGCATATATTCAAAAGCATACCAAGTACACATTATCATATCTATGATCAATAAACAATAATGCCATGGATAATAACTCTCAATCAAGCATATAGAGAATTCATAGAGTTATTCTTAATAAATTGATTAATCATTTAGCAACTTATCCAATAGTGAGTAAAGTATACTAAAAAATGAAGAGATTTGATTATATTTCCAAAAGTATTTTCTATATCACAAAATTGATCACTACTAGCAAATCATATCAAATACTAAAGCACAAATAATGATGAGATGCAAGAATTACTGATTTCATTATTATTTTTTGTTAATAACTTTTTAAGTTTCTTTATGTTCCATAGGTACCTTGGTACACCTATGTGTACATCCTCATTTTTTCATTTTGGGTACCCAAGCTTGCTTGAGTCCTTGAGAGTTAGGACATATGGTTCCTTTTGGAACCCATATCTGTTTAATAGTAATAACTTTACCATTTGATTTAATTATACTGGAACGATAGGTAAAGTTGTTATTCCCATTCTTTTCATTTTTGAAATAAGTTATCTTATTTAATGGTTTGCTTGGTAAATTGATAACCTTTTTCTCTAGAGATTTATGGCTAAGTGAAGGAGTCAAGCTAAATTTTGATTTATTAAAATCAGCATGTTGGCTTTCAAACATCATTTTTAATCTTTCTGAACTCACAGTGAATTTGTTAATAAAATATCTTAATTGGTTAATTTCTTTACTTAAGTTATAATTTTTCTGGATCAATTCTTCTGAAAATGACCTTAAGCTTTTATTTTCAGAATTTAGTTTCTTAAGATTTTTATTCTTTACAGATAATTTTCTACAATCACTATACAACTCATGAAAAGCATTTAATAATTTATCATAAGAGAATTCTTCTTGAAAATCATTTGAGGTAAGAGTAGATTCAGATTTTACCTTGTCTTCTTGTGCCATAAAGCACAAGTCAGTTACCTCTTGTAGTTTCTTGGAGCTAATATCATCATTGTTGCTCCTAACCTTTATTTTTTGGCTTGACTCTTTCTTGGTCAAGGCTTTCTTCCTTTTTATCTCTTTCTTCCTTTCTTCTTGCTTCCTCTTTTTCTTTATCTTTAGGAAGCTGATTTGTCTCGGAGTCGACTCGGACCTTATTGGAGTCGACTCGACTAACTTGGGAGTCGACTCTGAGCTACTTGGAGTCGACTCGACTGAGGGAGATTCATCACCCTTTTCTGCAGTCTCATTGTTAGTATATAATTGAAGCATATGAGAGCTAATCTGAGATTTATCATAAATATTTTCTAAAGTATCCCAGATCTCCTTAGCAGATAGGCATGCAGAAATTTCATTAAACTTTGTTTCTTGAATAGCACAATATAATATGTTCATAGCATTAGCATTTAATTGTGCTAAGTCCTTCTCATTAATATGAGAGAGTGTGTGAAGGTCATTTATTATGATTTTCCATAGATAATAGTTTTGTGATTGAATGAAAATGCGCATGCGTATTTTCCAATGTGGGTAGTTTATACCATCAAACAGTGGAGGTGTATCAATTGATTGTCCTTCTCCTAGAAAACTATCTATTTGAGTTGTCATGATCTTTGGCTCTAGTCGGTTAAGACTACAAATAATATTTGAGCACCTGCTCTGATACCACTTGTTGCCCAGTAGATACAACCCAAGAGGGGGGGTGAATTGGGTCTTTTAAAACTTTTATGCTACTTCTAAAACTTTTTGATTAACTATGCTAAGTTGTCTAGATGCACAGTGAAAGTTAAACTTAGCAAGGGTTTGATGTATAGACTTTGACTTGATTAAATATGCTTGCAACTAAAGGATGTGCGGATAAGAATTAAGCAAGCAATTTATCTAAGTAAGTAAGTGTGTTAGTTAGACAATAACTAGAGGCATTACAAACACACAGGACATATAGTGGTTCGGTGCACTCCAGCACCTACATCCACTCCCCAAGACCTCTTGGAAATTTCACTATAATCCTACCGATTACAGCCGGTTGTTTTACAAGCTCACAACCTAACTTGTTGTTTTACGAGCGCACAACGAACTCGGTCGGTTTTCCCAGGCTCACCGACTAGAACCAATCCCGATTGTTTTCCCGGGCTCACAATCAAACCCTTACACGTTGGTTTTACCCTTGGCTCACCAACAAACCTAACACCGTTAGTTTTCCCTTTGGCTCACCAACAAACCTTAACACCGTTGGTTTTTCTTTGGCTCACCAACAAACCTTAACCCCTTGATTCAATCCCTTGACTGAATCAAGTTACAAGATATTAAAACAAAGTATAAGACAAAACAAAGCTTCTTAAACAAGCAAATATGACAATATAAACAAAATAGAGTAAAGAGAAGCCCTCAGCCGAGTTTTGAAGATGGAGGAGCTCGGCTTCTTCTTTACTTGACCCTCTTCTGATTTGGCACGAGGTAGAGGATCACTGAGGCAGCACACGGATGGAGAGGAAGCTTTGGGATTCTCTTGGATGCTCTTCTTCTCTCTATTTCACTTTGAATGGCCCTTTTGTGCTTATGGGGGATTTCCCTTGTAATCTCTTTGAGATCACTTCTCTAAATGTTCTCTCCCACTTCCATGAGTTCTCCCCTAGCTCTCTTCTTGTTTTTATAGCTTTAGATGGCGTGGAAACAAGAATATAGCCGTTAGAGACAAGAAAAAGAGCCGTTGGACACAGTCTGCATTTCCTGACAATGTTACCATTGGGATCGGAGTCGACTCGCGCGATCAGGAGTCGACTCGTCTGTTGCAGGAGTCGGCTCGTGTTTTACCGGAGACGACTCGGCCACTGTTCCAAATTTGAATTAATGTGCTTGCCTCGACTGGGAGTCGACTCGACTTAACCCGGAGTCGACTCGCCAACTTCTGGAGCTGACTTGGCAATTCTGGAGTCGGCTCTTCCACTGAAGTCCGTGGATCCAATTTTGAATTTTGTCCACTCGAGTCGACTCGACTGTCCTGGGAGTCGACTCGAATCTCAGAGCCCGAACTCCCGATCCTCTGTCTTTTGGCTCGTCCAGTCTTGGAGTCGACTCGAACTTCCTTGGAGTCGACTCGGCTCTCAGTTTCTGAAAGTTAGTCTTCTGTGTCTTTGACGTGAAGCTGTCTTGGAGTCGACTCGAGCTGTCTGGGAGTCGACTCGAATCTCAGAGGCAGTAACTTGGTTTTCTGTCTGTTGATGGTCGCGGAGTCTCGGAGTCGACTCGTGCAATGCGGGAGTCGACTCGAATCTCAGAGTCCCAAAAATGCTCTCTGACTTTTTCCTTGTGTTCCGCTGAGAGTCGACTCTTGCTTTCTTTGGAGTCGACCTACGAACCATCGGAGTCGACTTGCGTTCCACTAGAGTCGACTCGAATCTCAGACCCGAAAACTGCTCTCTGACTTTTCTGCCTGTGACTCCTAGGAGTCGACTCATACTTCTCCGGAGTCGACTCATACTTCTCCGGAGTCGACTCGAATTCCACTGGAGTCGACTCGAAGACTGTTCTTTTGAATTTTTCTTTTGATTTTACTCCTCCAATTTGAATCCTTTGAACTTTAAACTTTGGGCCAATAAATTGTAGCTTTCTTCCAACTTGAGAGCTTTGGAGGCCTTCTTGTGTTCTTCCAACTTGCTATGTTCCTTGCAAAATAAATATCTTTCTCCTTGCAACATACACATTAGTATCTATACTTCAAGGTTTTGTGATCATCAAAATCAATCTATGAATCAATCTTTGGGTCATCAGTTCTAAAAGAAGAAAATCAATCTCTTTTCAAAGATAAGTTAAAACTATCTCATAACTATGAAACATTAAGTAGGAAACTCACAAATGAAACCAAGAATCTAATTGCTGAAAATGTCAAGTTAAAAGAAGATGCTGAAAAATATAAATCCTTAGTAGATAAGTTTACACTTAGTTCAACCAAATTAAATATGATTCTTGATAGTCAAAAAGCTGTATATGATAAGGTTGGATTAGGTCATAAAACAAATAGGAAACAAAAATACTTAAAGAGCATTTTTGTTAAAGCTAAAAATAAAAATATTACTTGTCATTGCTGCAATAAATTAGGACATAAAGCATATGAATGTAACTATAGAAAGTCCAGTCAAAACAAATTGAGTAATAATCATAAGATTAAATTCAAGAAAGTTTGGGTTCCAAAAGGAACATCAAGTACTAACCCTAAAGGACCCAACATAGTTTGGGTACCTAAAGCTCTTTCTTGATCTTGATTGCAGGGGTGTCTTGCAGCTAATAAAGTGAAAAAATGATGGTATCTAGATAGCGGCTGTTCAAGACACATGACCGGTGACGTAGACCAATTTGTCACCTTGGACTCTAAGAAGGGTGGAGTAGTAACCTATGGAGACAATGGTAAAGGATATATCATTGGAAAGGATAAAATTTTTATTACTCCATCTATTTTTATAGAAAATGTCTTATTAGTTAAGGGTTTGAAACATAACTTGCTTAGCATAAGTCAATTTTTTGATAAAGGGTTTAAAGTCACATTTGAAGCATCAGTATGCATAATCACAAATCCTAAAGATAATAGCATTGTACTTGTAGGACAAAGGTAAAGAAATATTTACTTGGTAGATCTTCATGATTTAGGCAAGAAAAATGGATTATGCTTAATTACTAATGAAGAAAAGAAACATGAAACAAGTTGGCTTTGGCATCGTAGACTAGGACATGCTAGTATGGAATTAATATCAAAACTAGTCAATAAGGAATTAATAAAAGATGTGCCAAAATTGATTTTTGAAAAGGACAAAATCTGTGGACTATGCTCATTAGGAAAACAAACTAAATCATCCTTCAAATCAAAGAATATAGTATCAACAACTAGGCCTTTTGAACTCATGCACATGGATCTATTTGGACCCACTAGAACTGCGAGTCTAGGAGGGAAGAAGTATGGACTAGTTGTTTTAGATGATTTTTCAAGATATACATGGGTTTCATTTTTGGCACATAAGAATGAAGCATTTTTAGAATTCTTGAAACTTTATAATAATATCATAAATGAAAAGAAGCTCACCTTAGTAGCAATTCGAAGTGATCATGGCACTGAATTTGAAAATCAACACTTTGAAGAATTTTATAATAAAAATGGTATTTCACATCAATTTTCAGCACCTAGAATGCCTCAACAAAATGGGGTTGTTGAAAGGAAAAACAGGACATTGGCAGAAATGGCACGCACGATGTTGTGCGAGTCAAATCTTCCAAAGTACTTTTGGGCTGAAGCTATAAGCACTGCTTGCCATATTCTAAATCGGATTTTAATATGACCAATAACCAAGAAAACTCCTTATGAACTTTGGAAGAATAAGAAACCAACTGCTAAATATCTTAGAGTATTTGGATGTAGATGTTTCATTTTAAACAATGGCAAGGAGGATATAAGTAAATTTGATGTCAAGTCAGATGAAGGTATCTTCTTAGGATACTCCACATCTAGCAGGGCATACAGAGTATTCAATAAAAGAACTCTTGTAGTCGAAGAGTCAGTTAATATCATTTTTGATGAGTCTGATAGTGAGTCTGCTAGGAAAGAAAATATTCTTGATGATGATACAGGTATTATTAACTTTGAAAAGTTGAATATTGATGACGTGCCAATTCAAGATAAAGGAGATGATTGCGTGCCACCACAATCTCAAAACTTGCCAAAAGAATGGAGGTATGCATATGGACACCCTAAAGACTTAATCATTGGTGATCCGTCTCAAGGGGTAAGAACTCGATCCTCTCTTAGAAATTTAAATGATTATCTTGCTTTTGTTTCACAATTAGAACCTAAGACTTATGAAGAAGCTGAAAAGATATAAATTGGATAAATGCCATGCAAGAAGAATTAAATCAATTCAAAAGAAGTAATGTATGGACATTAACTGAAAGACCAAAGCATAACTCTGTAATTGGAACAAAATGGATCTTTAGAAATAAATTAGATGAAAATGGGTTAGTTATAAGAAATAAAGCTAGACTTGTAGCTAAGGGATACAATCAAGAAGAAGGGATAGATTTTGATGAAACATTTGCTCCTGTAGCTAGATTAGAGGCTATTAGATTACTTCTAGCATTTGCATGTTTCATGGATTTCAAATTGTATCAAATGGATGTAAAAGTGCATTTTTAAATGGTTTTATAGAGGAAGAAGTATATGTAGAGCAACCTCCTGGTTTTGAGAATCATAAATTGCCAAATCATGTGTTTAGATTACATAAGGCATTATATGGATTGAAGCAAGCACCTAGGGCTTGGTATGATCGATTAAGCAAATTTCTGCTAAATAATGATTTTAGTAGAGGAAATGTAGATAAAACACTGTTTCTCAAAAGAAAGGGCGAAAATCTATTAGTGGTACAAATATATGTGGATGACATAATCTTTGGTGCCACAAATGATACTCTTTGCAAAGAATTTGCTGATTTAATGCACGGAGAATTCGAAATGAGTTTGATGGATGAACTAAGTTTCTTTCTAGGATTACAAATCAAACAAACTAAAGAAGGTATATTCATTCATCAAACTAAGTATACAAAGAAAATACTAGAGAAGTTTGGGGATGAAAATCATAAGGGAGTAGGCACTCCAATGAATCCTACTAGCAAGCTAGACAAAGATGAGAAAGAAAAGAGTATTGATATTAAGCTTTATAGAGGACTAATTGGATCCTTGCTCTACCTTACTGCTAGTAGACCAGATATCGTGTTTAGTGTAGGAATATGTGCTAGATACCAATCAGATCCTAAGGAGTCACATTTGAGTGCTGTTAAAAGAATCCTTAGATATTTAAGAGGAACTACGAACATAGGATTATAGTACTCAAAAGACTCCTGTCTAGATTTGCTTGCATACTCAGATGCTGATTTTGCTGGATGCAAATTAGATAGGAAGAGCACTAGTGGAACATGTCAATTCTTAGGAAACAACTTAGTATCATGGTTTAGCAAAAAGCAGAATTCAGTGGCACTGTCAATAGCTGAAGTTGAATATATAGCTGCTGGCAGTTGTTGTGCTCAAGTACTATGGCTTAAGCAACAACTAGAGGACTATGAAGTTAAGCTAGATAATATTCCTATTAAGTGTGATAATACTAGTGCCATCAACCTTACTAAAAATCCGGTTCAGCATTCTAAAGCCAAACACATAGAAATAAGATATCATTTTATTAGGGATCATGTGCAAAATGGAAACATATGTATTAAGCATATATGTACTGAAAAACAATTAGCTGACATATTCACAAAACCCTTGGGTGAAGATAGATTCTGCACGCTAAGGAGGGAATTAGGCATATGTGATCCTTTTTATTGAAGAGATATAAAAGGGAGCAAGTAGTCTCATGATACATTCCTCTCATTTCTAAAAACCCATGAAACATGAGTCAAACTTGTCATCTATAGATTCCTTACTCATGTATCATTGTTCCAGAAAGAATTTGTAAGGATTGGAAGCAAGAAAAATTATTTGAAGCGAAAAGGAAGAGAAAGAAAAAATTTCTGAACTTGGGTCGACCCAACCCAGAATAGGGTCGACCCAACGTTGAGTCGACCCAAAAAATTCTTGAGTCGACCCAACGTCGGGACCCCACTGTTAAAAGGGAGACCCGTGAGCTTGTAGGGCACTGTTTACCCTTTGTCCTCTTCCGAAAATCTTATTCCCCACTCTCCAATCTCCTCCAATCATCTCCAAACACTAGATTACTTCAAGATCTTGGAGAAATGGGACCCAAAAGAGCCGTAGCCAAGAGATCTGGGAGAGTCTCACAGATCCAACGTGAGGAAAGAGATGCTACGGAGCCATCTACAGTGTCTCCACAATGTGAGACACGTGCAGAGCCACCTCCTCCTCCCTCTCCCTCAGTACAACTTGCAAAGTTTGCGGAGAGACCGGTTACAACAGGAAGAAGAATCCATTCCGAGTTCTTTGATCAAGAAGGGTTCCGTTTGGGGGAATGGATCCGAAGGCAAGGTTGGGAGTATCTTTGCTCCCTAGATGTGGTGATCTACCCCGGACTAGTTCGGGAGTTCTATGCCTTCCTCAAAACTGGGATGGGAGGGCTCATTTCGGAAGTTCGAGGAGTTAGGGTTCGAGTTTCCGAGGAGAGTTTGAGTGAGTTGCTTTATCTCCCCTGCGAAGGAGCAACTCCAGAAAAGCCAGAAAACAAGATGAGAGCCCTGCAGTTGATACTTGAGAATGAAGACTTCGACTTTTCGGAGAAGGTAATAGCGAGCTCTCTTTCTGCAGAAATGAGGTTGTTGCTTAGCATAATAAATAGGATTCTATTTCCGAAGAGCGGAAGATTCGATCTCATTACAGAGCGAGATCTAGTAGTGATGGAGCATATTATTCAGGGTATTCCCCTGAATCTCCCGGCCATGATACTGAGGCAGATGAGGAAGGTGATCTGCAACTCCAGAGTATCCCTGCCTTATGGTATGATACTCACCTTGATCTTCCGACAGCACGACATATCTGTCGAGGGGGAGATCTCCAGGCATCTGCTTCATATTGATACATACACTGCACGATCACTTATTCGCATTGGCTATGAGAAAGTGAATGGGCAGTGGATTCATACTGGAGCAGGAATTCAGGGTGATGCACCAGAGGGTGATGCACCAGATATTGGAGACCCTATCCCTGAGGATGAGGAGCATATGGATCATCCTACTGCACCTTCAGAGGCTGGACCATCGTCATCTGTTCCTGCGGGAGATACAGATGAGTTCTGGAGTAGGATGACAGAGCTTATGTCAGCTCAGGCGAGGACTATCACTGATGGGCTGACGAGCAGATTAGACATCATGTCTGCTGAGATCAGTGATCTGAGAGAGCAGATAGGAGCTCTACGGAGAGAGAGAGAGAGAGACTCATGGACCATCTGTGCCACAGGCTGCTGAGTCAGAGATTTCGGCACAGAGTCATCCAGCTCATCGTGCTCCACACCAGACTCAGTCTCATCAGGCTCGACCTCCCCTCGCCACGTACACTAGGAGGATGAGGACTAGATCCCAGCCATTAGATACTCCCTAGGCTGATATTAGTATTTCTGTTTAGAGCCTAGGATAGGTATCTAGTTCTCATATGTATTTTGTGTTTATCATGTATTTTGAACTTTGATTGAGGAACATTGTATTTGCTTTTGTTTTTGGCATTATTGTACTAAAATGTTCCTATTTTGATCAATGAAGTTTGAATGTCTGTTATTTATTGTATCTATTCCCATATACCTATTTGATGATAACAAAAAGGGGGAGAAGTAAAGAAAGAGAAATAAGTTGTGTAAGAAAAGAGAAATAAGTTGTAAAACAAATTGAAAATTATAATGGGAAAGCATATACATTTAAGGGGGAGCAATTTGTAACAATGAAAATGATCAAATCTAAAATTTCTATTGAATTTCAGAATTTGGCACATAGAATTTCAGAATTTGGCACATACCTTTCACACCTCGATACATAATCTGAAACTCATGCATTATCTCAAATTTTTGAAGTTTCATCGTTAATGAAATATAAAAGAAAGGGGGAGCAATTCAAAAGGTCAAATTGGAAAATATTTGGATGAAATAGGGGGAGACTTCACTCTCATATTTGAAAAGCTGAAATTCAGCAACTTGAGCCCTTTTAAAACTGATTTTAAGATAAGTATCAATAGGCTCATACTCTATATTTTGTAATCATCAAAAAGGGGGAGATTGAGGATGATAGTGTTATTTTGATGATTAACAAGCAATAATCAAGAGTATGTTATAAGTTAATTCGATACTTCATTTATAAGTCTGTTACTCTCAGTATATTTGTATAACAAGTTAAAGATGCATTTCATTCTTTATATGAATGAATCTAACCTTGAGTTGCAGCAAAGTGTAGATTGAGTCGACCCCAAGGTTGATTGGGTCGACCCTGGCACATCAAGAAAGCATTTGGCACACTTCTGCAAAAATGGCACAGATGAACAGTAAGTTGGGTCGACCCAAGGAAAGCATGAGTCGACCCAAACCTCAAGCCTCTCAAAGACTCAGGAAAATGGTTCTCTGGAAATACTGAGAGGGTCGACCCAAGATGAAGTTGACTCGACCCAAGCTTGAGTCGACCCAAAGACAATGACAGAATACATGACAGAAAAGGTTCTCTGGAAATCCTGAGAGGGTCGACCCAAGAAGAAGTTGAGTCGACCCAACTGAACCTTGAGTCGACCCAAAGAAATGTTGAGTCGACCCAAGTGAAGGAAGGCTAAATTGCAAGTTTCTGTAGTTCTGAGAGGGTCGACTAAAGGAAAGGTTGAGTCGACCCAAGTGAAAGTTGGGTCGACCCAAGGACAGGTTGAGCCGACCCAAACACGGGCAGAAGCATAACGGCTAGTTCTGCAGAAGTACTTTTTGTCCTTCCAATGGTGAGTAACGGCTAGTTTTTGAATTCTAACCATTGGGGCTTGTCCAATGGATGAAGGAAACTATTTAAAGTGGCACTATTCATCAGAGAGAACATCCTTTTGCAAAATATCAAAGAGTACACAAGAAAGATAAAGTGCCATAATCTTCTTCATCCAAGTGCTTCATTCAAGAGTCAAAAGAAAGTGGTTGAGCAGATTCCAAGAGTCATTAAGAGCTCCATCCACCCTTGAAGAGTGAAGCATCCTTGACAAAAAAGAGAGAAGTCACATCAAGCGATAACTATTCTCTAAACTCTTCTTTGTAGATTATATTGTTATATTTGCTCATCTAGGAGCTTAAATCTTCTTACTTTGTTTATTAAACTCATTGGAAAGGTTAGTTGGTTAGCCCGCAAAACCAATGGAATAGGTTGATTGGTGAACCCGTAAAACCAATTGTAAAGGTTCGTTGGTGAGCCCGGAAAACCAACATAGGTTCGTTGGTGAGCCCGTAAAACCAACATAGGTTTTTGGTGAACCCGAAAAACCAAAGTGTAAAGATTTTTGGATTGTGAGCCCGGAAAACAATCCAACTGTAATCGGCGAGATTATAGTGAATTTCCAAGGGGTCGCTTGGGGAGTGGACGTAGGTACTTAGGAGAGCACCGAACCACTATACTTCTTGTTGTTTGTATTGTGATTTGTTTAATTCCACTAACTCATCAATTAACATAAGTAAGATAGTTAAAATTAAGAGAAACCAATTCACCCCCTGAGGATGATAGTGTTATTTTGATGATTAACAAGCAATAATCAAGAGTATGTTACAAGTTAATTCGATACTTCATTTATAAGTCTGTTACTCTCAGTATATTTGTATAAATGCATTTCATTGTTTATTTGGATGAATCTAACCTTGAGTTGCAGCAAAGTGTGGATTGAGTCGATCCTGAGGTTGATTGGGTCGACCCCGGCACATCAAGAAAGCATTTGGCACACTTCTGCAAAAATGGCATAGATGAACAGTAAGTTGGGGTCGACCCAAGGAAAAGCATGAGTCGACCCAAACCTCAAGCCTCTCAAAGACTCAGGAAAATGGTTCTCTGGAAATACTGAGAGGGTCGACCCAAGATGAAGTTGAGTCGACCCAAGCTTGAGTCGACCCAAACAGTGAGAGGGTCGACCCAAAGACAATGACAGAATACATGACAGAAAAGGTTCTCTGGAAACCCTGAGAGGGTCGACCAAAGCAAAAGTTGAGTCGACCCAACTGAACCTTGAGTCGACCCAAAGAAATGTTGAGTCGACCCAAGTGAAGGAAGGCTGAAATGCAAGGTTCTGTGGTTCTGAGAGGGCCGACCCAAGAAAAGTTTGAGCTGACCCAAATCTGATGAACAGTGGTTTGGGTCGACCCAAGAAAAGTTTGAGCTGACCCAAATCTGATAAACAGTGGTTTGGGTCGACCCAAGAAAAGTTTGGGTCGACCCAAGCACGGGCAGAAGCATAACGGCTAGTTGTGCAGAAGTGCTTTTTGGACTCCCAACGGCTATAAAAGGCTAGTTTCTTCCATCCAACGGTCAGGAAGGACTATTTGGAGGTTGGAGAAGTATTTAAGAGGGAGTATTCATCAGAGGAAGCAAGCTTTGAAAAAAGACATCAAGTGCATTCAAGAGAGAACCCTAGTAAGGCAAGCTTCATCCAAGTGCTTCATTCAAGAGTCAAAAGAAAGTGGTTGAGCAGATTCAAAGAGTCATTAAGAGTTCCATCCACCCGTGAAGAGTGAAGCATCCTTGACAAAGAAGAGAGAAGTCATATCAAGCGATAACTATTCTGTAAAATTGTTATATTTGCTCATCTAGGAGTTTAAATCTTCTTCCTTTATTTGTTAAACTACTTGTAAAGGTTGGTTGGTTAGCCCGCAATACCAACGGAATAGGTTGATTGGTGAACCCGGAAAACCAATTGTAAAGGTTCGTTGGTGAGCCCGTAAAACCAACATAGGTTCGTTGGTGAGCCCGCAAAACCAACATAGGTTTTTGGTGAACCCGAAAAACCAAAGTGTAAAGGTTTTTGGATTGTGAGCCCGGAAAATAATCCAACTGTAATCCGCGGGATTATAGTGAATTTCCAAGGGGTCGCTTGGAGAGTGGACGTAGGTTCTAAGGAGAGCACCGAACCACTATACTTCTTGTTGTTTGCATTGCGATTTGTTTAAGTTCACTAACTCATCATTTAACACAAGTAAGATAGTTAAAATTAAAAGAAACCAATTCACCCCCCCTCTTGGCTTGTCACCTTGGGCAACAAGTGGTATCAGAGCAAGGTGCTCCAATAGTAATTATTGATCTCACAATCAAGAGTTAAAGATCATGACAACCCAAGTGGGATGTTCTATGAGTGAGGGACAATTAATTGATAGACCTCCACTATTTAATGGTATAAGCTACACACATTGGAAAGCACGCATGCGCATTTTCATTCAAGCACATGACTACGATTTATGGAGTATCATAGTCAATGGGCTACATACAAATGCTAATCATGATAAGAAAATGGCTCAGCAAAATGCAAGGCCATGAATATTCTATATTGTGCATTGGATGATAGTGAACTTAATAATATGTCTTTTTGCATGACTGCTAAGGAAATATGGAGTATGCTTGAAGTTAAATATGAATGCACTAATATTCTAGTGAATTTGAAACTAGCTCGAAGAAGAAGAGCAGCAAACTGAAATTGAAAATCTATGCTTTGTGGCACATGAAGATGAGGTATGTACTCGAATACAAAGTGATTTCTCATTCAAAAATCAAGTACGTACTGAAGCTCAATCTGATTTTACATTTGATGAACTTCATGATGCATTTTCTAATTTATACTTAGAATACAAGAAGCTTAATTTAAAGAATAAGAAGCTTAGTTTAAAGAATAAAAGGCTACATCTGAAAATGTCAGAGGAAAGAAATTCTACTGCTGAAATGAAAGACAAATTAAATTCCGAGAATGAATGCTTAAGATTAAATTCAGAAGAATTGATTCAGAAAAATCAGAATTTAATTAAAGAAAATCAAAACTTAAGTGAAGAAGTTAACCAATTGAAATTTTTTATTAACAAATTCACTGTAAGTTCAGAAAGATTAAAAACGATGTTTGAAAGTCAACATGCTGTTTTTGATAAATCAAGACTTGGCTGGATTTCTTTGCTCAACAATAAACCCCTAAAGAAAAAGGTTATCAATTCACCAAGCAAACCATTAAATAAGATAACTTATTTCAAACATAAAAAGATTGGGCACAAAAACTTTACCTATGGTTCTAATACGAATAAATCAAATGGTAAAGTTATTATGTTTAAACAGATTTGGGTTCCAAAAGGAACTATATGCACTAACCCTCAAGGACCCAAGCAAGCTTGGGTACCCAAAATAAAAATATGAGGGTGTAGATATAAGTGTGCCAAGCTACCCATGGAACAAATGAAACTTTCATACAAATGGGTGCGTTGACACATAATTAAAAATAAGTCTCAATTTATTCATTAAATCTAGTATAAGGTTTAACATTCTACATCGTGTATCAAAATTATCTTTTTATGAAATACGATACTCTCTGCATCAAAGTTCTTAAATGCCTCATATGTTGAATTTTTATCTCAACGATCTTAGCATAAAATTTTTCTAGTGCTTGCATGATAATAAGAAAACAATGAATGAATATGTATAACCTTCTCCTTTAAGTTTTTCAAAATCTAAATTTCTTCTCTAATATAAATGGTTGATGCTGATTTCATGCTAAAACTTTATTGAGCATAATACTTATGAAATCTTAGGTTATCCTTCGTGAAGGTATGAATGTAATTCATCATGTTATTATACCATTCATTCCTTATATGATTATCTGAAATGTATTATGATTTGCTTTATAAGTATCATATATGCATCATAGGTTAAATCATAATCATTTCAAATTGGTTCAATCATAAATGATTAATGTGTTATGATCATAATAAGAAACTTACTTAAAAGTTTCTATAATAACAAATCGTCTTTCCTCTTACAAATAATGCTCAAGACTATTCTAAAATTCAAAATCAATAAATCTGATCATTAAAATATTTCATTGAGCATAATCATTGTATCCATGATTAATATCTTTTCCTAAAATGATCTCAAATTTCACTGATTAATTTTAACTCATCATGTTTAATCTGAGCATACAAAATCTGTTAAAAGCATGAAATTAAATTTTCTTGAGCTATCTCTCATAAGTCAAAAATATTTCTTATTTTTTCTAAAAGAAGATTGCTTGTGCTTCCTTGAAACAAGAGTATCTGTGTTGAAAGCTAAATGCATAATCAGAATTTTTGATGGGAAACAACTACTTAGATAATCTGATTAAAATTCAACTTGTATATTTTATTGATAATTATCTTATGCAAATAGAATCTAAGTTAAATTGATTCTGAAAACAAAAAAAATTTTGATTTAACTTTAATGAATCTTTCTATTGCCTCACATGCTGTCCTTGAACCATTTTAATTAATGAAGTTATCTCTTTAGTTCAAGTGACTTGTGCTTGCTTATACTTAGGCAATCTCTTGAGTAAAGTGACTCAAATTCAAGTATTGTCATGTCCTCATGTTTGAGTCATCTAGTTAAGAAATATATTGTATGAATGTTTTTGTATCCTAGAGACCTAATGAATTGCCTTCAAGGAAAAGAAAAAGATTTTGCTAATGATACAGAATTTATGAGCAAGAAATTTCAACTTGAAGGACACATCGATGAAAGATACAATAAACATTCCCTTGCAAACAAAAAAAAGGAGAAATTTTCTTCCAGCCCAAGGGTTGTAAAGAATCTAAAAGGTATTTGGCTTGAAGAATGCTAATGCATTGGTAATCTAAAACTCTTCTCTTGTGAGTTAGTTGAGCAAAATCAATAGTCTGAAATTATATGGTAGCATGATTAAACCTTTAATTGCTGATCATCTTGATATCATGCTTCATTCTCATGCTAGTGATAATTGTTTCATGGTGTGATTAAATTGAAGTTTACCTTTTCCTATATAATGCATAAACATGAAATACACAAGCTTATGCCTCAAACCTCTAATTCAAAATAACTTGTGATAAGCTATGAATCATTGGGCATAATGAAAATGCTGTTTGCATGGTATATATTTATATGCAGCATATTAGATTAATTTTTTATTCTGCTCTTTCATGTAATTACTTGAAATAATAAAAAGAAAGAGAGATAAAGAAAAGAAAATGAACAATTATTCAAGGAAAGTAAAATCTAAGTAAAGGCAAATACTCCAATCTTTAGAAAAAGCAAACCAAGCATAATATATTTGGCACATTTGTGAGACTAATATGAACATTCCTTTTGGAAGAGATAAAATCCGTAATTAATTACAGAAAAAGTTTGAAGTGAACATTTTAACCCTTCTATATTGCTCATCATAGGGATGGTGCCAATGGGAAGGCTAGTGGTAGTACCCGGCACTATTTGACCCAACTATTCGGTGTAGGGCATATTAGGGACGGCACAAGAGGGAGGCTAGTGGTAGTACCTCGTGCCCCTTCCAACTCCACCGGATAGGGAGCAAATAGAGTATAGAGCATAGAAAAGTAAAACCAAAAGAAATGAAGATTAGAATATTCACTGAGTGGTTAAAGGAGGAAATTCAAAAATGAAGAAATGAATGACAAGATAAATGAAAGTATATAAAAAGCTTGTGAAAAGCCAAATGAAGTTTCGATCACTTGAAAACACACCTTAAGGATAAAAGCTTAAACTTAATTTAAAAATACTTCTATCGTTGCATTTTTGTAACTTTCATTATATACTTCAATGATTGCATCATTTTGGGGAATAACTCAATATGATTTCTAGATGAAAACTACGGTTTAAGAAAAATAGAATTACTTTGGATACCTTGGTTGTTTGCTCCGATACGCATCTGAAACATATCATTTTTTATCTTATAAGTGTACTGAAATTGGTCTAAATGATGTGTTTTTCAATGATCTTGATTGCAAATAAATGGTTCTAAACATATGATATTATTTTGATATTAAAAAGATTTATGGTGCTTCATATATACATTGCTGAAAAACTATGACTAAGAAATTAATATTTTGAATATACACTCCTACATAATTAAATGCTTCTATCATTAAAAAGAAAAGCTATTTTTAAGAAGAGAGTTAATGATCCAAAAGCTTAGAATATTTCAACTCACTTCAATAATTCTTATAGGAAAGAAAATGTAATTACTTTTGAAAGAAATTTGAGCTTCAAAAGAATTATTTTCTGATTAATATTTCCATACATATTCAAAAAAAAATAAGAGGAAATATAATTTATTCTTGAAAGATTAAAAAGAGTGATTGCTATAAATTTTGAAAAATTCTAGATCACTCTACATTCTTGATATTATAGAAGAACAAAAAAAAAGGTTTGAAAGAAAATGCATCTTTTGAGGAGGAGCTTTAAATACTCAATCTCTTTATTGAAAATTATCTTCAAACTCTAAACTCTCAAATGGAATGATTAATTAAGGGGGAGAAAGAAAATTTCAGAGTGAGAGATCATATAGAACTTAATCGTATAAATTCGCATCTAAAGATGAGACAACGAATACTAAATGTAAAGTGGTATTAAACTTTGTGCTTCATTGAATATCTTTTGAAAGTTGGATTTCCATCTGTATTCATCGGTAAATCATTTATTTCTGAAAATTTAATTGAAAAGGATTCCATCTGTCTTAGTTTCGAAAATTTATCTTGGAATCTACTTATGAGTTCTTATTGGCTTGCACTTTAGTGTTTCAATCCTGAGCCAATTCATTTTAATTGATTTTGATGCTATGATCTTTAAAGGAGTAAAAGAAAGTTTTTAAGAGAGCTCTAAAAGAACTTTCAAAGACTTGAATTTTATGTATCCTACACTGCATAAATTCATGTTTTGGTATATATGCCCCAATACTTTTATATCATGAAAGAACTTTGAAGTCATTAAAAATTAAGGATTCAACATAATCTTATGTTTTTCGAGTATATAAGTTTTGATCTTTATTTGCTCTTATACTATACTCTGAAAATTAATTAGATTGCTCTCATCTTGCTATATACTTAATATATATATATATATAAAGGTGTTGAATTTTCATTCGTGCCTTCTTTGAATATTATTCTTGATACTCTTTGAAATAACTTGAAAAAGATTCCATCTACACTTGATTTGAAAAAAAAAATTATCTTTGGAATCTACATTTAGAGATTTCTTTTGGCTCACATCTTAAATGTCTCATTTCTAAAGCCAAACACATAGAAATAAGATAGCATTTTATTAGAGATCATGTGCAAAATGGAAACATATGTATTGAGCATATATGTACTGAAAAACAATTAGCTCACATATTCACAAAACTCTTGAGTGAAGATAGAGTCTGCACGCTAAGGAGGAAATTAGGCATATGTGATCCTTTTTATTGAAGAGATATAAAAGGGAGCAAGCAGTCTCATGATACATTCCTTCCATTTCTAA
This sequence comes from Phoenix dactylifera, assembly GCF_009389715.1. NCBI lineage: Eukaryota > Viridiplantae > Streptophyta > Magnoliopsida > Arecales > Arecaceae > Phoenix > Phoenix dactylifera. The sequence continues at coordinate 23,161 of NW_024069917.1, forward strand.
AAACCCATGAAACATGAGTCAAACTTGTAATCTATAGATTCCTTACTCATGTATCATTGTCCCAGAAAGAATTTGTAAGGATTGGAAGCAAGAAAAATTATTTGAAGCGAAAAGGAAGAGAAAAGAAAAATTTCTGAACTTGGGTCGACCCAACCCAGAATAGGGTCGACCCAACGTTGAGTCGACCCAAGAAAATTCTTCAGTCGACCCAACGTTGGGACCCTACTGTTAAAAGGGGGACCCGTGAGCTTTTTTAGGGCACTGTTTACCCTTTGTCCTCTTCCAAAAACTTTATTCCTGTTGCCCAAGGTGACAAGCCAAGAGGGGGGGTGAATTGGTTTCTTTTAAATTTAAACTATCTTACTCAAGTCAAATGGATGGTTAGTAAGCTAAAGCAAATCACAACACAAACAACACAAAGTATAGTGGTTCGGTGCTCTCCTTAGCACCTACGTCCACTCCCCAAGCGACCCCTTGGGAATTCACTATAATCTCGCGGATTACAGTTGGATTGTTTTCCGGGCTCACAATCCAAAACCTTTGTTGGTTTTACGAGCTCACCAACGAACCTTTACACTTTGGTTTTCCGGGTTCACCAAAAATCTTTGGTTTTACGGGCTCACCAACGAACCTTTACAATTGGTTTTCCGGGTTCACCAATCAACCTACTCCGTTGGTTTTCCGGGCTCACCAACCAACCTTTACAAGTTGTTTAACAAATAAAGAAAGAAGATTTAAACTCCTAAATGAGCAAATGAAACAATATAAACTACAAGGAAGAGTATAGAAAATATTTATCGCTTTGAAGTGGCTTTTCTCTTCTTTGTCAAGGATGCTTCACTCTACAAGGGAGGATGGAGCTCTTGATGACTCTTTGAATCTGCTCAACCCCTTTTTTTTGATTCTTGAATGAAGCACTTGGATGAAGAAGATTAGGGCACTTTTGTTTTCTTGTGTACTCTTTGATATCCCTTTCAAAAGTTGTTCTATCTGATGAATAGTGCCACTTTAAATAGTCTCCTACATCCATTGGACAAGCCCCAATGGTTAGAATTCAAAAACTAGCCGTTACTGACTTTGGGAAGGATAAAAAGTACATCTGCAGAACTAGCCGTTATGCTTCAGCCCGTGTTTGGGTCGGCTCAACCTGTCCTTGGGTCGACCCAACTTTCACTTGGGTCGACTCAAACATTCCTTGGGTCGATCCTCTCAGAAAACACAGAAACTTGAAATTCAGCCTTCCCTTGGTCGACCCAACCATTCTTTGGGTCGACTCAAGGTTCACTTGGGTCGACTCAACTTCTTCTTGGGTCGACCCTCTCAGTAATTCCAGAGAACCATTTTCTGTCTTTTTTTCTGTCTTGCCTTTGGGTCGACCCTCTCAGGGTTTGGGTCGACTCAAGCTTGGGTCGACTCAACTACTTCTTGGGTCGACCATCTCAGTGAATCCAGAGAACCATTGTTCTGTCTTGTTTTGAGGATCTTGATGTTTGGGTCAACTCATGCTTTCCTTGGGTCGACCCAACTCACTGTTCATCTGTGCCATTTTTGCAGAAGTGTGCCAAATTGATTTCTTGATGTGCCGGGGTCGACCAAATCATCCTTTGGGTCGACTCAATCCACACTTTGCTGCATCTCAAGGTTAGATTCATTCAAATAAACAATGAAATGTATCTATATCAATTTATACAAATATCCTGAAAGTAATAGTCTTATAAATGAAGTATCAATTTAACTTATAACATACCCTAGATAATTGCTTATTAATCATCAAAATAACACTATCATCCTCAATCTCCCCCTTTTTGATGATTACAAAATAAAGAGTATGAGCCTATTGATACTTGTCTTTAAGATCAGTTTTTTGAAAGGGCTTAACTTGCTGAATTTCAGCTT
>NW_024069918.1:0-24976 GCF_009389715.1 Phoenix dactylifera
TTTATTATGTTTCACGTATACATTGCTATGACACTATGATTAAGAAATTGAGTTCTATAAATATATACTTCAATGATCATCTATATGTTTTCTCTCCTGCATAATTAAATGCCTACATCATTAAAAGAAAAAGCTTTTTTTAAAGAAGAGTGAATGATCTTAAAGCTAGAAACATTTCAACTCACTCAAATAATTCTTAAAGGAAAGAAAATGTAATTGCTTTTGAAAGAAATTTAAGCTTCAAAAGAATTATTTTCTGATTAATATTTTAGTGCACATTCTCAAAAATTAAGAGAAAGCATGACTTATTTTTAAGAGATTAAAAAGAGTGATTGCTATAAATTTTAAAAAAATTCTAGATCACTCTACATTCTTGATATTATAGAATTTCAGTTTTATTCACACTTATCATTAAAATATGAAATTCAACAAAAATAAAAGAATGATTAAATAAGAATGCATCTTTTGAGGGGGAGCTTTAGACATTTAATCTCTTTACATGTTGCATCTTATTCAAAAGTCACCATCATTTGATGCATATCTTGAATATTTTATGGATTGATTTTGATGAACCTCTTTGTGCTGCCATAACTTGCCTTTGTAATATAATAGCTTATATTTTGTGTTTGGTTCTATAGATCTTTTCTTATCTCAAATGATTATGATTTAATACTTGAAAATATGCTCTCAATGGGTTAAGTTGTGCTGAAACTCATAGAAAATATATTTTTGAGATTGACAATTTTGAATGTTTTATTGAAAAGTATCTTCAAATTCTAAACTCTTAAATGAAATGATCAACTAAGAGGGAGAAAGAAAATTTCAGGAGAAGATATCATATGGAACTTAATCGCATAAATCTATAACTAAAGACGAGATAAAGAATACTAAATGAGAAGTGATCCAAATACTCTCCAATATGTATCATTTGAAATTTAAATCTGAAAATCTTTATGATACACCTAAAGGCTTGCTATTTGGTTAATATATCTTGTGCATCAATCATGAATCAAATTGTAATTCAAATGGTTGATCTTAAGTATCTCTAATTTAATAAAAAAAGGAGAAGAAAAATAAAAGTGAAAAATCAGCTAGGAACGTAATGTTTTATGTTTGATTCATGATCATTGTTGTCGATATCTGAAAAGCATGAATAGATCTCAAGAGGCTTACATAAATAAAAAAAAATGAATGTTCTTAAAAGCTAAATCATTAAAGATTACTCTTTAAATTTGGCAAAGGACTTTTAGTATGCTTTTAATGTCTAATTGGTTTAAAATTGATATCAATTTAAGGAGATTTTTGGTATCAAACTTTGTGCTTCATTGAATATCTTTTGAAAGTTAAATTTACATCCGTACTTAATTGGTAAATTATTTGTTGTGAAGGATTTCATCTGTCTTAGTACCAAAAATTTACATTGGAATCTACTAATAAGTTCTTATTGGCTTGCGCTTTAGAGTTTCAATCATGTGCCAATTCATTTTAATTGATTTTGATGTTATTCTCTTTAATGGAGTAAAAGAAAGTCTTTAAAAGAGCTCTAAAAGAATTTTCAAAGCTTTGAATTTTATGTGTACTCTAAGATATATCATAAATTGCATGAATTCATGTTTTGGTATTTGTGCCCCAATGCTTTTATTATCATAAAAGAACTTTGAAGTCATTAAGAATTAATGATCCAACATGATGGTATATTTTTCAAGTATATAAGTTTTGATCTTATGCTCTGAAAATTAATTAGTTTGCTCTCATGTTGCTAAATACTTAATATATTGGGCAAAAGATCTTAAATAAATAAACTTTCTTACTTGTTATTAAAGATCTTTCAAAAAATGAGGTTAGATTTCCATTCATGCTTTCTTTGAATATCATTCTTAACACTTCTTGAATTAACTTGAAAAAAGTTCCACCTGCACTTGATTTGAAAACTATCTTTGGAATCACATTCGATGTGCTCTCATTATAATTTGCTTTGAAATCATCTTATTTAGCTCTGATCTATGCTCATTAATCTTACACTAACACTACTGCCTTGAATGACATGATTCATATTCTTGCAATAATTTGACATACATTGAATGAAAATTAGAGTACAATAAGGGGGAGAAATTAGAGTATATGTTGCTTCATGTTTCATTATCTTGTAACCTTTTTGATATTGTCAAAAAGGAGGAGAGATATTTAAGTATATGCTCATAATGCTTTATGTATTTTCAATGAAATATAAATCAGCTTAGATTGAAATGTATTGATTGGGCTAAGTTGATTAAATCTAAAGCATTAAAATGAAGTATGTTTTAAATATGCATGTTTTCTACTTCATGCAACTTAGCTATGCATTAGTTGTAGAACATAATCTACTTTATATTGCATATACTCCAAGTTTTGTCATCATCAAAAGGGGAAGATTGCTGACCTAAAGATTGATTTTGATGATCACAAAATCTTGAAGTATAATTACTAATATTTGTATTGCAAGAAAAAGGATAATTTATTTTACAAGGAACATATCAAGTTGGAAAAATACAATAAGGCCTTAAAAGCTCTTAAGAAAAGTTGGAAGAAAGCCACACTTCATTCGCCCAAGGTTCAAGTTCAAAGGATTCAAGTTGGAGGAGCAAACTCCAAGAAAAATTCAAAAGAACAGTCCTCGAGTCGACTCCTGGAAGTTCAGAGTCGACTCTGGCACTCTGGAGTCTTAAGGAACAATGTATAGTCGACTCCTACTGTTCACGAGCCGACTCCTGCAGAAAAAGATAGAAAGATGATTTTCAGCACTACAGTGCTCGAACCGACTCCTACTATTCACGAGCCGACTCCAGCTGTAGTGCCAAGTCGACTCCTACTTCATTCGAGCTGTCTCTCTCAGTCAGGACAGGAAGTAGTTTTCAGTGCTACAGTTCTCGAGCCGACTCCAGCTACAGTGCGAGCCGACTCCAGCTACAGTGCCGGGCAGACTCCTATTCACGAGTCGACTCCTGCTTCAGCCGAGTCGACTTGAGCACACTGGGAGGCATAACGGCTAGTTTTTTCTCGACTCCAACGACTCTATTTTTATCTCTAACGACTAGATCTTTGTTTTCACGCTATCCAAATCTATAAAATCAAGGGAAGAGCGAGAGGAGAAGGAGAGAAGCGAGAGAGAACACATAGAAAAGAGATTTCAAAGAGATTTTAAGAGAAACCTCCCAAAAGCACAAAAGGGCCATTCAAAGCAAAAAAGAGAGAATAAGAGCATCTGAGTGAATCCGAAAGCTTCCTCTCCAACTGTGTGCTGCCTTAGTAATCCTCTACCTCGTGTGAAATCAAAAGAGGGTCAAGTAAAGAAGAAGCTGAGTTCTTTCATCTGCAAAACTTGTTTGAGGGCTTCTTCTCTTTACTCTATTTATTTATATTGTTATATCTGCTTGTTTGAGAAGTTTGTATTTGATTTAAACTTCTATTCTGACATCTTGTAACTTGATTCAATCAAGGGATTGAATCAAGGGGCTAAGAATTGTTGGTGAGCTAGTGAAAACCAACGTTGTAGGTTGTAATTGGTAATCCGGGGAAAACCAATTGGGTTGGATTGTGAGCCTGTGAAAAACAGTCGGATTGGTTCTAGTCGGTGAGCATGTGAAAATCGACCGAGTTCGTTGTGATCTCGTGAAAATAACAAGTTAAGTTGTGAGCTTGTAAAACAACGGCTGTAATCTGAGGGATTATAGTGACATTTTCAAGAGATCTTGGGGAGTGGATGTAGGTGCTGGAGTGCACCGAATCACTATACATCTTTGTATTTGTGATGCCTTATCTCTTGTGCTTCATGTCTTACATTCATACTTGATTGTGCAGTATCTCTAGCATTATTTTTTATTGATTTATATGTGATTGTTTAGAGCTTGCTTAGATTCCACTCCATTCATACCATTCACATAGATTAAAATTGATCATACAACTATAAATTAATTTTAGATCAATTGCACGTTAAAGCCATAGTGAAGTTGCTCTAGCTTAATTTTTCACTGCTTTACTTGTAATTGTCTAGAGCTTAAGTAAGATAACATCTTATCATTCCGCTGCATTCAATTCAAAGTTAATTAGGGAACATATTTTTTTTTTAAAACCCAATTCATCCTCCCTCTTGGGTTGTCACCTTGGGCAATATCTCATACCTAATTTCTTGGAGGTCTTAGATGACTCCTTGATCATGCTTTGCAGCCGCATATGTGCCCGGCCCCTATAGATTGTCCACGCGAAGCCCTAGATAGATCATTTTCCGCGGAAGTGCTAGCTCGCACAGGAACACTGTAGTGGCTGAAGCTTTCTCCTTCTAAACACTCAACCTTTGATTGTTCTTCAAGGAGATGGAGGGTGGACATGAGGAAGAAGGAGAAGAAGGGATGGAGGCCCTCAGAAAATTTTTTCAGAATTTTTTGAAACCTCTAAATATTGTATATCTTGAACCCTAGGCATGGGGGTCTTTTATAGCCAAAAGACCCCCCACGCCTCACACCCAAATTAATTTGGCCGATAAAATCTCCAAAAAATTCTGATGAATTGATAGCTAAGAGCAGATAAACATATCCAAATTTTGTGCATTTTTGATTCCTAAAAGATAGGAATTCATGCATCCAAAGTTCAGCTGCAGACCATCCCGTTTTATGCGCCATGCAATTCCTACAAATTAGAAAATCCATATAAATTTTTTAGGAAGATTTGAGGTGTCATTTTTATAAAAAAAATTGCCCCACGCCTCCTCTCTTCTCATGCCATTTTTTGGCCAAAAATAAATAGGATAGGCATGGAAAATCTTAGGGATAAATTAAGGGGTCATTCTTCTCCAAGAAGGATAAGGATGGGTTCCTAAAATTTAGGGATTCTTCTCCTTATCCAATTCTGATTATTTGGACTCATAATCCTCATCAAATAAGATCTTCTAATTGATTTGGATCAAGCCCAATCCAATTAGGTCAAGTTCCATTAATTGGGTCAAGCTCAATCTACTTGGGTTGAACCCAATCCAATTAGGTCAAATCCTAATGCTGCCCAAATTGAATCCTATTCAATTTGGCTCAATCTAAGCCCAATTACTCAATCAAATTGAGTTCATTAGCAATCTAATTGCTAATTAATCCTCCAATAATTCAATAATTATTTTAATGCAACTTTTGCTTAAGATAATTTGTCAATCGAATTGACCAAATTATCCCTGAATGATTCTTAATCATCAATCAGCCATTTGATCAACCTAGAAACTTCTATGCGTATGACCCCACAGATCGAACGTAAGCCGGTAGCACAAGAGCAACTTCTTGTACTAATCGAAATGACCATCCAGCAATGGTACCCGACGTCCGGATAGGCCGAATGATTGCAAAGCAACATTCAAGAATCCTTAGACTATGGTTACCGTATAATTCATCCCTATGACTCCAAATGCTCAGGACGACTTCATAGTTCACTGTCAACTCGATAATAAGTACATCCTCTATGTGATCAACTTTAGAAATTCTGTGACTCCTCACAAAGATTATCCTGGCCAAGGTTTTGCTAAATTGAACACAAAGCATTATTTCCTGTTTCTAGGAGGGGTCAATTCTATCTTGACTCACGTACTGATTTTGCAAGTACTTGACTGCACTCAGTAACCTTCCGTCCCAGAATTAGAAATTCTGCTAGTCCGGTACCAAAGTATAATGAGCAAGCCCTACTTGCTGAACTGTATTCGACCCTTCGTAATCAGGATCCCTTCTTTCGTCCGTCCACGACGTCCTCTATCCACACATAGAAAGCTTCCCCTCTTCCACACCCTACACGCCTCCGACGGTTCTTTCCTTTTGGCTCGGCGGAGCTGTTGCTTGCTAATCACTGTGGTGATCTCAGGTCTGAGGAATACTTATACCCATATCCACTCGGAACATCTCTTGACAGTAGAGATTCCAGAATTGGTCAAGTTCAGTAAAATGTACCCCTACACTTCACCTGTGTGATATATCAGTGTCTCCACACTCCTTGGTTGAGAGGACAACCAACATATATGTTACACAACGACCTAATCTCGACTATGTTGTCGTCCTAGGTAACAGCATATCATTTGGTCACGAACAGGTTTAAGGACTCGAAGATAAATCCTTCTTTATCATAAAATAAGTCCTAAGTACTTCATCATATAAGAGTTCATTTGAAGATGTACAATAAAATGATGAATAATGCCAAATAACACTTTATTAATTTGTCAATTCATTTACAAAATTCAATCATCAACATACTGACGATTGACACTTAGGATACAATTCCCAACAATCGGAATACCAGATTTTTTTGCCAGTCGACCATCATCAGGAGACAGCGGAACCGAATCGGCCGGATCAGGGACGATAGTGGGCAGGTGTCTGAGGACCAGGAGATAGTCAGGAGGATCTTGGTGTAGTTTTTTCGCGACAGATGGACCGAGTCAGGAGGTACAGATGGAGGAGCATGTGGACCGGCACCAGGGAGGCAGGTGTCAGTGGAGGAGAATGCAGCTTTGGTCAGTCTGGTGTCCGAGGATGAGGTACAGGCGGCCCTCTGATCTTTGGGCTAGGACAGAACTTCGGGCCCAGATGGTTTCCCTCTTTTCTTCTTCAGGAGGTACTGTCACATAGTCAGACAGGAGGTGGTTGCGGCGGTCCAGCAGTTTTTTATGTCGACGATGATGCCCGTGGAGTGGAGGACCTTCATCATATTGATTCCGAAGAGACAGGATCCTATTGAGCTGAGCCACTACAGACTGATTAGCTTGTGCATCATCTTGTATAAGGTGGTGGTGAGGATCCTGGTCCAGAGGATGAGGGGCATTCTACCCAGACTCATTTGCCCTGAGCAGGGGGCGTTCATTGGGGGGCGATCCATTTTCGATAATATCCTCATTGCTCATGAGTTCATGGCTGACTTCTAGAAAGCGTCTAAGGCAGGTGCTTGATGGGTGTCAAACTCGATATGGAGCGGGCATTTGACAAGATGAGATGGGAGTTTGTGCGGCGATGTTTGAAGGGTTTGGATTTCACCCACAGTGGGTCAGATGGGTGCTCGGATGTATACTGTCCCCGTCCTTTGCCTTACTGGTCAACGGCTCACCATCGAGTTTCTTCGAGTCGTTGGTAGGATTGAGATAGGGCTGCCCTTTGTCACCATTGTTGTTCATCCTAAATGCAGATTCTTTGTCCCGTGCACTCAGACAGGCCATCCAGGAGCAGGAGTTGGAGGTCTATGGCACGGCGGCCGGGACGACTAGGGTTTCACATCTGTTATTCGCTGATGATTGTATACTGTTAACTTGCGTGACGAGTAGATCAGCACGAGATATTAGCAGGATCTTGGGGGCATATTGTGGAGTGTCAGATTAGCAGGTCAATCTGACCAAGTCTGCCATTTCTTTCAGCCCGAAGACTGACCATAGGGTGAAGCATTCTATCATGAGCCTTCTAGGGATTGGAGAGCAGGAGGGGACCCTTACATATCTCGGGGTACCTATTACGGGACGTCGCCTATGCTGGGGGGAGTATACATCCATAGAGCTGGGCATCACCCACCGATTGGAGAGCTGACAGCTGAGTGCGTTGTCGATGATGGACCGAGTCATTTTGATACGGTCAGTGTTGAGCTCCATCCCCACTTACTTGCTTTCCAATACCCTGGTCCCTTTTGCAGCGATCCGGGGATTGGAGAGGATGTTTCGCACCTTCATTTGGGGACGGTGGGGAGGTAGAGACGACGTTCATCTGGTGGCATGGGAGACTATTTGCCAGCCGACCAGCAGGGGAGGACTTGGTATCCATTCGTTGGTTGAGCGCAGGGAGTTACTGTCGACCAGGATGGTAGCCTGGTTTCTTTTAGAGACTGAGAGCCTTTGGGGCTCATTGTTGAGGGCGAAGTACGGAGATCCTGCCCCCCCACTTTGCCCTACATGCTGGCCGAGGAGCTTCCTTTATCTGGAGAGAGATCTGTGCCCGCGCCCTGGGAGTGATACCGGAGATCAGGTGAAAGATTGGGGATGGGAGGACGATTAGTATTCTGAAGGACAGATGGCTGGCTGAGATAGCACTAATGGTTGGCTCACCGAGATTAACCATGGCTGGATGGAGGGACGCAGAGTATGTACCTTATTTGCCCGGGGGAGCAGAGGTGGGATGCGGGTCTTGTTCGGCAGGTATTCGGGGAGCACTTGCTGAGCGTGTCCTTCCTCTGCCGATCCCAGAGGGGAGGCAGTGGATAGGAGGGTGTGGAGCAGGACAGGGAGGACGACTGTGAGAGCTCGGGACCTCTCGTGGATAGGTAGAGGGCCCTCAGTGCGACAGATGGACTGCGGTTGGATTTGGAGGATACACATTCACCTCCGAGTGGCCTTGTTTCTGTGGAAGGTAGCTTGGGAGTGTTTACCTACCAGTGGGGTACTGGTAAGGCAGGGAGTGAGGGTTCCTCCCGGATGTGAAGCTTGTCAGGTGACGGAGGAGACCATCTACCATGTTCTTTTTGGATGCCCAAGAGCCAGTCAGATATGGAGATGTGCTTCAGCTCAGCCTGACCAGAGGTAGATGTGGGCGTCCACTAAGGAGTTCCTAGGACATTTGGAGGCCTCGATCCGAGGGTCCGTACGAGAGGAGAGGGGACTCGTGATGCCTACGTGGCCTATCACTACTGGCTGGAGAGGAATACACGAGTTTTCGACGGCGAGAGCCTCCATTCGAGGGTGGTGGCGGACCGAGCTCTATGGCATGCGGCGGAGATCACCGACACTATTGAGGCTTCACCTATTGGGTTGGTCAGGGATATCTGGGGCCCCCATTCTACTCTTGCAGCGTACAGGACGATATTGGTATCCTGGGTGTTCCCACCCCCTGGCTTTCTCAAAGTGAACTTCGATGGCAGCGTAGTAGCGGACGGGAGCTGCAGAGGTATGGGATTTATTATCAGGGATCATGACGCCAGACTTGTAGCGGTAGGTGGGCAGAGGATTTTTTATTCATCAGTGGTGACCGCGGAGCTTCGGGCGGTCTGGGAGGGTGTCTCCTATGCGAGGCGGGTACTAGGTGCGAGTCGCATCCTTCTCGAGAGGGACTCGACCACGATGATCGAGTGGATCCGAGAAGAAGGGTGCTCAGTTGAGGACCGGCCGCTGCTCCACGATATTCGCAGAGCTTTGGGAGAGGCTGACTCCTAGCAGGCCACGCACGTATATCGGAAGGCGAACAGTGTTGCAGATTAGGTTGCTTCCTTCACGGCTCATCACTCGAAAGGCTTTTTCTGGATAGACCATGGGGTTGTGCCTATGCCTTTGCGCAGCATTTTGTTTTCTAATTTTGTTGGCCATCTTCATACTCGTCAGGTGTGAGCCATCGATGTATCAAAAAAAAAGAAAGAAGAAATGGTTCATTTATTTACGTTTCTGCCATAGGTTGAGCTGCCTTACTTCTGTGGATCGTCTATTCGTCTCCATTAAATAATTTATGTAATACCACTATGTCTTGGATATTGAGAACGATGGAATTAAAATTCAGGCATAAATAGCATTCAGACTTCTATCTGGAGTTATTGGAGGCGCCTCCAATGCCGCAATATTTTATTGGAAAATGCCTGGTCCGTCAGGCTGGGTACCATAGATAGCCATAGGTGGGGGCTCTGCAGGATCTATTCTAACGAGTTGCACAGAGTTTCTTGGAACAGGTTTCTCGAACGCGTCGTAGCTCCATCACCGTCGAGTCACGAAATCATATCTCTGCTTGCTAGATGCCGACTCTATTTCAAGATTTCGACTCAGCTGCATGTTTTAATTAACAACGCCCTGTTAGGGGGAGAGGTATTTTTCACCGCTAATCGGTCATGACCATTTCAATCATGCCACTTGACCTCTAAGAAGTCCTTCCTCATGCTGTAAAGCTTTCAGCACCCGGCTCGAGCGTTACCTAGTTCTTTCCCCTACTGCTGAGACCACGAGCAAATCTTGGCTCCTGGAGAAGACAGTAGTGGAAGTTCTTAATCTCCATGCAACATGCTTTGTAAATGTTAACCTCTGGTAATAATAAGTTTAACTGGGTGGCTAAACCTCCCATTTTATCACACAAAAAAAAAAAAAAAAAATTGCTGCTCGTTCTACTTAAAATCTTTGCGTGCCTTTGGGTCTGGCTTGTTGATAAACATGTTCCCAACCTGCGAATCAGCTCTGGTTGAAGGAATAGATGGAGACACTCTTGTTGCTCGTGAAATAGACGATGCTGCAGCTTATGATCTAAATCACCCTGTTCTTTGTTTCCTAGTGCAGCATCATATGTTGTATCGGCACACTAGATAACGAGACCATGATAAGCGTACTAGATGATACGTCCATTGTGGGGCCCAAATGAAATTCCAATATGAGAGAAAAAGAAAAATACATATAAAAATTTCTCAATTTTATTTGTTTCTGATTGCTTGATCAGATTATTAAGATGCTTGCTGGTTTGTTTTTAATTAGACTAATTTTTGCTCTTTCTATTTGTGCAGCAATTGGCCTGGATGTCCTTATATTTTTCTCAAGGTGTAGTTCATTGAAGCATCTGATATTGTTTTTAATGTGCCTCAGGTAGAACATACATACCTTCTCTCTCTCTCTCTCTCTCTCTCTCTCTCTCTCTCTCTCTCTCTCTCTCGTTCATGACATGCTGCCGGGCTTCTTTTAGCTGCACAATGGTGAAATCAAGGAATTGGTGGACATTGAGGCATGAAACTCTTTCCAAGTCTATCAGGGTGTTGTTGGATGATAATCTTTTCAGTTCTATTGTTTCTTGACCTTCCAAGATGAATGTACTTGATACTTTTTCATCCATTATATGATTCCGGATCCCATGGTGGTTCTTCATAATTTTGTATCGTTAATTATGTCTGTTAGACGGAGGAAGAGCTTCCATAGCTTTTCTTTTCTCTTTATCCTAGGGGGCGCACGCAAATGGTTGCTGAATCTCATTCAAGTGATTGCTAAATCTAGCATCAGTTAATTGCTAAAAAAAAAAAAAAAAAATCTAGCATCCATGAGTGCATGCTCTTTGCCATCAGAGCAGCCTTCGACCTGTCTGCTCCTAGCTACAGTCCACAACAGCATGCCTTCACCTGGTAATTACTACTACTGTTACTAAGGTGCCTTTATTCGCCCACTCGATTGCTGGCTCTCCTTCTGTAATTTTTGGTCATGTTGATTCTTAGGTACGTTAATATTTGATGCATAGAAAACCATTGGACTTATCTTCGCTGAGGGTGTCACGCTCCGGATCCGGATCCGTGACACGGCCGTGCTATTGCCGACTATCGCCCACAGTAGCACGCAGCCTCATACAGGGGTAACAGGTAGCCAAAAAGGATTCATCCTTATATATATATTAAAAGTTTGCAGTACAACCTTCAAGTTTGAAACCAAAAATACAGAACTTCTATGCTATTCAAATGTACAGAAGTATATAAGCTTCTCCAAAAATACGAAGCTCTGTAACAAAAATAAAAACATATCTGATGGCGATCACTGGTGAGGATCTGAAAGAAAACGAAACATAAACAGATGTGAGCTACACGGCTCAGTAAGTAATCCTGCATAATCCTACCGGATCAACCAGTAGACTAAACATGTAAATCAGGGTTTTGAGAAGCTGACATGCATGTTTATCTAATAATCATCCTGGCATAATAAGTATGCAATTTAAACAAAGCAGTAGTGCAAATCACAAAATTTTCATATTATATGCATATGAAACCGTGCCCCCCGGCATGCCGTGGTCCTTTTACTCTCGGATGCTACTGCGAAGTCAGACTCGGCCACTGGTGGGGCCAGCTCAGTTACTATTCAGCCACTGGCGGGGCAAGCTCAGTTACTATTCAGCCACTGGCGGGGCAGGCCCAATTCCAATTCAGCCACTGGCGGGGCAGGCTCAGTTACTATTCAGCCACTGGCGGGGCAGCTCAGTTACTATTCAGCCACTGGCGGGGCAGCTCAGTTACTATTCAGCCACTGGCGGCTCAGTCATTCTCAGTAGCATCTTTGAGCCCATTATAGTGCCTCTGGGCTAGCTAAGACTTTATAAACTTACATGCATGATTATAATATCAGTATCATCATGTTGCATACATAGCCATAGCTTCTGGGATCATTAAAGTTACTTATGCATTGTAACATATCATGTATGAAACATATATACTTAAAATAAATGCTTAGGAAACATTAATAACATAACATGATCCATAACAGGATTAGGACAGGTTACTTACAGTGATTCGTTTTCTCCCAAGTTTCTTACGTCCTGGTGACGGATCCTGAGTCACCTAAAATCACATTATAATGAGCATATTATTTTCCTTTTACTTGTTTGGATTCTACCCGAAATTTAGCCCAAGTCTAATGTGTTCATATTGGAGCCTTGATTGGGTCCATATGGTTTAATTGGCCTTCTAATTGGTCATTAGGCTTAATCCCAAGTTTAATTTGGGTTTAATTTTAGTTAAATTTATAGTCTGGCTTGTCCAGACTTAGCCCAATTTGATTGGGCTCGGGTTTAGTCAAATTTGGCTAAACCCTTTCCCCCTCCTTTTTTTTTCTTTCTCTTTTTCTTTTTCTTTTTCTTTTTCTTTTTCTTTTTCTTTGGGCTTAACGGGTTGCGGGTTCGGATTCGGATCCGACCCGCGAACCCGTTATCAGGTTTTCTTCTCCCCTTCCAGAGGCTTCCGCCTCTTCATCTCCCGCTCTCCTCTCTCTCCTCTCTTTTCTCCTTCGTCTCCACCGAAACCCACGCCTCCGGCCAGTCCTCCGGCCCCCTCCTTCTCCTCCGGCCAGATCTGTGGCCTTCTCCCTCTCGGTCACTCCCTCTCCTTCTCTCTCTCTTTCTCTTTCTTTCTTCTTTGTTTTCGCCGAGACCCTAGCCTCCGGCCGAGCCCTCGGCTTTCTTCTTCTCCTCCGGCCGGATCTACGGCCTCCTCTCTCTCTCCTTACCTCCCTTGCTCTCTCTTTCTTCTTTTTTTTTTCTTTATTTTCACCGAAACCCTGACTTCCGGCCCACCGAAACCCTCCTCTTCTTCCTTTTTCTTCCCTTGCAGGCGGCCGGGGAGACGAGGCTCCCCCCGATCTACCAACCGAGGTGGAGTTTCCCCCCCGGAGCGCCGGCGGAAGGAAAGGCCAGCCCTTCCTCCCTCCGAATTAATGCCGGAGAGGGGAAGGGCTCGGAGATGGGTCGGGATCCGGCTATAAACGAGAGCCTCCACCCGCTCCGTCCACGGCAAGGCATGGCCGGAGGGGATGAAGCCTCAAGGTCCGGTGAGTTCTTTTTTTTTTTTCTTTCTTTCTTTCTTTCTTTCTTCTTTTTCTTTTCTTCGGTCCTTCCTTCCGGCACCACCACCCCTTGCCGGAGAAGAGGTGGTGGTCCGGCCGGGGCTGGCGGCCCTGTGGCCGCCTCTGTTGTCGTCCCGGCCAGATATGGCGGCCTGGGTTGCCCCCCCCCCGAACCCCAAGGTACCCGCGGCCGAGGCCGCGGTGTCCGGTTCGTCAACAGGCCGAACCCGGTTGGGTTCGGTCCGGATGGTCGCGGCCTGTGAGTCCGGCCCGACCCAGGGATTGTGGGTTTTTCTCCCTCTCCTGTGCCGGCCTCCTCCCCTCTATGTCACTGTTGACACAGAGGGAAAGAGCACCCCACAGAGGGGTTTCTCCATGCTTTATAATTTTATTAACAGGGAGTCCATACCTGGTTTTAGTCGGGTGTAGTCGGGCAGTGCTTCCTCCCTGGTAGTCCCCCCTTCTTCAGAGCTTCAGGGCTCCTTGGCCTTAGGCTCCAGGGCTTCGGCTCCCTCTCTCTTTCTCTCGTTCGGTGTTTAGGGGGGTCTGTGATTTGGGGTTGCCGGCAGAGGCTTAAATATTTGTTTAGAGGATGAAACCCCCCTCTGAGAGGTCCCATCCTCTCCTTTCCTCCATACTTCGGGACTGGCCGCCGCCCCCCTGTCTCCGGCGCGCCGGCATCGGCTGCCAGCAGGGGGTGCGGTAACCCCTCCCTGTCGGTCTTATCCCTTCGTTTTTTTTTTTTAAACATTATAACAGCACTGCCCACAGTGAAATTTGGGCCCAAACCCTTAACTGGGCCCATTTCTTATTGGGCCTAGTAGGTTGTGGGCCCGGACATTACAGAGGGAGCCATAGACGTTCATGTTGTAGCTTCTGGGCGATGTGGTAACCTACTTCTCTGTAGCAGTCTTCTCTCCAGCAAGGATGTGCCAAATGTTCCGGCCTGATCACTCCTAAGTTGTATGCTAGATTTTATTAGGTCTTTCCCTAATCGGATCCAACAATTTTATTCCTTGAAGAGTGAAGCTGCAAACCGTGTAACAGCGAACCAAAATGACAGGTGTGGTAGAATTGAGATCAACATCCAAATTGAAGTTAAAATTGACAAATCTATGTTTGTGCGAGGCCTTTTGTTGCATCTATGGATCGTTGTCGTGGGAACGCCGACATGGAAGTGATGCGGCAGCAGGGTTATTTGGGGTAGCCAATTTGGGTGGTCTTTGTTTTGGGCATTAATTAAACATAAATTTGATGTTTATTGGACATACTGTTAGCATAATTTTAAAGATCCCGTAACAATCTGTATCAACCCAAAATATTTTTTTTTTATTAGTGTGATCCTCTATTGGTCAGTATTATTTTTTTTTATTAACATGATCTTGTTAGAGTGATTTTAAGAAACACATAACAACTTGTATTAGGGAGTATTATTTTTCTTTGTTAGCATGATCATAAATCAGTTTATATTATTTTTCTTGTATGGAGTCTGTACGCGAGCATATATAATCCCTAAGATGTACCAAATATGCTGGAACAGAGAAATAAAATTATTTTTTTCTTTCCTTTTTTTCTTCTGTAAATTTTTTAACATGGTATTACGGCCATCGATCATCTAATCTGCCGCCACCATCTTTTGTATCATTGTTGTAGTCGTCGTTGCTATGTTTAGAAGTTTTGAGGACCCCCATTGCTGATCTATCAATCTCTATTAACAAGCAAATCAACACTCAAAGATTTTCTATTTTTCGGTGGATCTGCAAAAATTCTTTGTTTCCTAGTGAATCAACATTCGAAGATCTCATATTTCTCAGTAAATTGCATATCCTCTATTTTTGGTAGACTAATATCCAAAGATTTTTTGTTTTCTATGGATCTGCAGCTCCTCTCCACCACTTTTTTTCTCAGCTTCAGATCTTCGGTTGTCTCTCCTCACCGTCGCTCAGCCCCTTTCTCTCTATCTTTGGTTTTGTTTAATGTTTCTGGCTCCTTCATCATCTTGTTCGAGGTCTCTTGCTCCTCTTTCGTGGTGCCTTCGTTTACAAAGATCGTCGACCTTCAGTTGCCTTCTCTCTGAGCTCTGTCCTCGCTGCAATTGTTATCTTTATATATCTTCTCGCTACCACATCATCAGATAAGTCAATCAACTGATGCTCCTCTTCAATGGTGCCTCTATCTTTGAGAATCATCGATCTTCGATTGTCTTCTCTCTGCGCTCTGTCCTCGCTGTAAGTGTCATCTTCTATATGTATTCTCGCTGCCATATCATCAGACAAATCAATCAGTCACATCGACAGATATGTTAGTTTGTTATGTTAGTCAAACACATCAGTTTCTCATATTGATTTCTGAGTTATATCAATTCCTAATCTACTACGTCAACTTCTGAGTTGTTGTAATAGCTCATGTTCTACCACATTGAGCTCTATGCTGCCACATTAGTTCTTGATCTATCACCACGTCAGCCTCTAAGCTGTTATGTCAGCTCTTAATCTATCACATCAATTTTTGAACTGCTACTTCAGCTTTTGATCTAATAAGTCAGTTTGTAGATACATTTGTGATCTAGTTTCCAAATTCAAGTTAGCACCTGTAGTACTATCTTGAGTTTAAAGAGGGATGTTAACATAATTTTAGGAATTATGTAACAACCTGTATCAATCAATAATATTTTCTTTTTGGTAGTATGATTGTCTATCGGTCAGTATTATTTTTCTTTATTAGCATAATTTTGTTAGATTAATTATTTTTCTTTAGGCATGATCCTAAATCAGCTTATATTATTTTTCTTAAGTGGAGTCTGTACCTGAGTATATACAACTCTTAAAATGTACCGAGTATACTAGAATAGAGAAATAAAATTATTTTTTGCTTTGAGATCTTTTAACACATATGGTTGCCGGACGCATTGTTGGTTGCCCTTCATGCATGTTTGCGACTGCTTCTGGATCATAGTGAATGCAATGTATCTCTCGCATCTTGAGGGTACAACCAATGGCTGATGTTGCATCAGACAAGGTGCACATATATTTGGACTTCATGCTGTCTATCAAGAGGAAACCAAAATGGCTGGTTCATGCATGTGTGTTAACCTAGTCCGATTGGGTTCCCGGGCATGGTGAGGGAGGGAAATAGGCTTCCGTCCCGGTAGATGGAGGAAATCTGCACGCAAACAACGGAACAAGTCGATAACAATCCCGTTTCCCAATCACATCATGATCTATATATCGCGTTTTAGTTGCCAGGCTGGAAGAGCTGGGGTCGGCGAAGCTGAAACTGCCCCGGATCGAGTTTCCCTCTCTCTCTCTCTCTCTCTCTCTCTCTCTCTCTCTCTGATACTCTCTTTCGAATCTTTCAAGTACATTTCCAAGTAGAAACGACCGCTTCCCTAACCGCGTCGTACAAGACCGGGAGCCATCGCCATCGGAAACTAACGGCCCGGGAAGCCGGCGAGGAGGGCAAAGCAAGGAGAAGGAAAAAAAAAGAAGAAAAAAATTGTTGTTCATCATCAACGCCGCCGCCGCCGCCTATTGAAACACCATTATTCTGTTATCTGGATCTTTCACGGATTTCGTTTTCGATCCTTCTACATCATCGCTTGCTTCCGCCTATTTAGAAAGAGAGCGATAACATAGTTGTCATGGGTCCTCCCGGGAGCTCCAAGTCCCTCTCCGATCCTCAGGTTGTTCTCTCTCTCTCTCTCTCTTGTTCCTTTTCTTTTCTGCCATCCTTCTCTTCAAGCCGTAAAAAACCGAATCTCCATTTCTTGAATGCACTCTTTTATTCGATGTATCATGTCATTGAATCACCATTATTCTGTTTTCTTGGTCTTTCACGGAACGCCGTTTTCGTTTTCCATCCTTCTACATCATCACTTGCTCATTTGTCTTGGACTCTAGGATTGCCAATGAATAAGTTTCGTCATTCATTGGCATGAGAACCAGGGGATTTTTAAGAATTTAAGGATTATAAAAGACCCAAAAATCCATTTGTATTTCTTCAGATCTTACATATATTCAAGTCTACCGAACTAGTCTGAAAAAGTCTCCTACTACATTCACGAGTTTCATAATGCATTGTTCGCTCAAGAAACAGAGAGACAGAGATCAAAAAGTTTCATCATCCACTGGCATGAGAACCAGAGGATTTTCAAGAATTTAATGATCCTATCTTTTCGCATGCTCCAATCTCCAATTTCCTATTTCGTAACTATAATCTTGTTATTCTAAGAGCTCGTGATATTCAAACTTTAAAAGGAAAAAAGAAAAAGAAAAAAAGTTCCCCGCCACCCCCTCCTGATTTGGTGCTTCAGCTGTTTCAATTTTTTTTTATATAGCAGTATAATAATTCTTGTAATCAATGTAGGAGGATGGCACACGGAAGCATCTTCAACTCGAGGCCGTCGAGAATACCAGAGCTATTCTTGAGAGCGAAAATTCTTGGGGCCGGGCTACCGCTTTTCCGAATGCAGAGGTTTCTGTAATTCCTCCATGCTTGGCGACTGCATCTGTCTCTCAGGCTGAATCCGTTGCGACTTCTGGTAACATGAATGTAACTCTGTTAAGAAACTTCTACGGGTATCCCCCATCCGGAATACCACATTGGTCATCTACATCACCGGAAACCCATATGTCTGTCCTTAATGGCAGAAACTTCCCTGTGATAGCTCGTAGCTTACCCGGAACTGGCTTACATTTACGTACCATTCGAAGCACACAAGTGCCTGAAGACGACGGTATGAGAGTACTGGGAGAAACGCCGCTGTCTGGCCATGCCTATCGACGACCAGATTCTTCCATTAGTTATCAATACCCAGTTGATGCAGAAGCACCTTTAATCAGCTCTCCACTGCCGAATCATATTCATGCGAATCAAGATGATATTAAAGCATGGCCTGTCCGCCAAATAAAAACAGCACGGCTTCGGGACATGCCGATGGCCTCACCGAGTCAGCCCAGATCAGCACTAGTAACAAAATGCAAGCGTATGTTGCTTCGCCTCAGTTGGTGTTTTAATCCTGCTTTTTCTTTCCTCCTGTCATCCTACTGTGTGGCTTGAGATGTTCAGGAAAAAACCAAGTGGGAAAGAGGACAGCCAGCGTTGCTCTTGTGCCAAGTCCAACTGCTTGAAACGGTAAGTGATCCTTGAATTTTTTTCGAAGAACATTTCTTTGGGGAAAAGAATCCGCATGCACACAAAACTGCACCTGCTCCTCTTGCATTGATGTTTGTCTCCTCTTCCCATGAGCAGCTACTGTGGCTGCTTTTCATCAGGATCATTTTGTGGAGAACATTGTCAATGCCAAGACTGCTATAATAAAAGTGAACATGAAGACGTAGTGAGCGAGGCGAAAGAACATGTAAAATCTCGCGTCCGTATGCATTTGCTCCTAAGATTATCCGGCCTGTCACCATTGTGGGGTAAGGATTCCTTGCTGTGTCCTTCGCTTTGGTGAGATAAAACGACTGCCCCTTATATCTTTGCAGGAAAGTACGACTATGATAACAACCTCCGGCTCGCTCCGGATGGGATGCAACTGCAGGAAGTCCCTGTGCATGAAAAACTACTGCGAATGCTTTAAGGTTTTCTTTTTTATCAGTTGCATGATTTACTTTTATGCTTGAGTTGTCCGTTTAATGGGTGCCGATCTAGTGTTCTAGTTTATTATTCCTCTCCTGCAGGCTCGTGTTGGATGCTCCTCTGCGTGCCGATGTGAAGTCTGTAAGAATGCTTTCGGCGTTAAATGTGGTAAAAGGCTTTCTCAAATCCTATATATTTTTGCTCTCACAAGTATCAGTTTCTCATCCTGTCTTGACCGAATGAGTAGTTACTAAGAAGCTTTTTAGCTGCTACCTACGGTCACCAAACTGCCACAGGAAGCATGCTTTATAAAGTAAATAGCCTCTATCCGTATTAATCTAGGTGCTTTGTCCAGGAGGAGCTATTATAATGTTCGAGCATGACTAATATTAGAAAAACTTATTGAAGAAAACTAGTATTAATATTGTGTCTGCAAAATTCCCCTAAAATATGTCTACTAACATCATTTCAGGTGATACCATATATCCAATGTAGGTTGATTGGAGTGCAGAACCTAACCCTGGAACCTAACATTTTCTAGGTCCAAGTACTGGGTTTCTACTAAACTTTGATTCGGGAGACAACAAATTAAGTATCTACAACCTGGAAGTAACATATTGAATAGCTTTCTTTACCTGTTCATACCATGCATGAACTAACCAAGCTTATAATAGAGTCCAAACTAAAGTGAGTTTGTGTATCAATAAATTTAACAGCATTATTAGTCCATTTTAAAGTTGGATAGTTTGAGACATGGAAGAATTTTAGCCCAGAAACCATCTAATGGAATGTCTTCCGAGAGAAACCACATAATAGGATGTCATTGTCATTTCCATACCAGTTTGAAATGCCGGTGTTTGTAAGAAGTTCCCTAATTCAAGAATAATTAAGATGCTCTACCGCACCTGTCAAAATGTAGGAACCTTCAATCAAAATGCTCTGTTATGTAATATTGATTTTATTCAAATTTATACATATTACTTTTAAATAGTGTCTCTAATTTATGTTTAGAAATTATTTTGTGAGCACCCCTAGACATTGTTAGATTTGATAACTTTCTGGTTTTTGTTGAACCATTTGTGCACTAATCCAAGCATGTTTTCAATGAATTTCATTTTGATCGGACTGACCGAAGTGCCGGGCACTCCCGTTTGGTCAGCCCTATGAGGGTGTTATATGATTTTTATTTTTTTAAAAAAGTAATTATGATGAAATTTTAATGAAAAATATGGATTTTTGGATATTAGGCGCTAAGAAGGATTAATTAGATGCGTTAGTTGGATTGCGTTCTCAAGTAAGTAATGTTTCACTTTTTTCTAAATTTATCGGCAATCATTAAACTATTTTATTCATGACTTTTGAGTGTATTATTCATGATGCATAAATTTGATGAATAGTATATTATTACGGAATATATTATTTGGAATACTATGATGATATGTGATCTTATTATGATATGATTGATTGATTTTGACACCGCATAATTTTAGATCTGAAATATGCAACCTAGAACTATTTGAATTTTAACATGGCTATATTGAGAACTCTGCCAATAAGGGGCTAATACGTTGGCACATGATTTATCCTAAAACTTACATCCAAATGATGAACGACATACCACAAGCAGATACGTGATCCTGAAGGGACTTTGCTGCAAGATGATATGTAGCTCATCGCAAGAAATTAGCTGGCATTATTGACCCTGCCATAGGAAAGATGTAGTTTCATAGCTCAGGATCGATAAGACTGATTTGAATATTTGAAAGAATTTGAATCTATGAATAGAATTTTAATATTTTAAAAATATTTGATTCGTATATTTAGCATTGTGTATATGTTTATTTTCTTACAAAATATTATCTATTTTGATTGTCTGATTTGTTTAACTAAAGTGATCATTACTTACTGAGTTGTTTAGCTCATTATACGATTTCTTATTATTTTACAGATTCAAAGTATTGGACTTGATCGGAGTTTTTCAATATGGGAGAATGACTAGCAGAATTCTGGCACATATTATCTTAGATTAGAGTTCATTTAAATTGATGTATTACCTTAGAATAATATTAGAATTGTAAGACATTTAAATGTTGAGTTGGCAAATTTATAATATCATATTGAGATGTCCTGCATGCTTGTGGGGAGGGTTTTCTATGAGCATACGGCAGTTGACGCAACCCCCAGTTTGTGATCTCGGATCGGGGGTGCAACAATATATATGTATGTATGCAATTGAAACGTGCCTGCTCATCAGCTTCATCTGGTCCATCTATTTATCATCTTATGTGGATTCCGGAACTCTCCATTTGGTTCAATAAGCAAACTAGTTTTGCAAAAACAGGACAGAACTCCAACTTTCACCTCCAATTATCAGGCATCAGCAGTCATGATGCAGAGAATTTTGGTTCATTGTTACCGCACCGCGATAACTTTTCTGGCAAATCGTATTCAGTCCTGCGTCAAATACTGCGTCAAATTGCGCGAGCTTTTACAGCTGAATCTATTTCAAGGAAGTGATTGCTTGTCAGTTAATTCGTTTCCTCTCCCTGGTGAAAGCATTATTAATGAATTAGACCGGATCAAAATCTGGACTGCCCAGCAATCTTGAACACGATTATGAGAGTCTGAAGGATTCTTCTTCGTCTATTGAGGCCGCGAAAACCAAACTCACCCAAACAAGAGTGACTATTATCTCCATCACACAAAAAACATTCAGGGAAGCAGTTGAAGATGCTCATCCAACTTGCTTATTTAACGGCGGCAGAGTTTGTCCTAAGGACTTCAGATTGAACACGGTCTCTTTTATTCTCCAATTTGTATATGCATATGAGCTTGTTTATCACCCTTGCTGCACTCATCATCAGATAGAATTGAGGATAGAAGGCACTATGAGCATCCTGTACTAATATTTGGATGCTCGATCCTCTAGTGCTTACACAAACGATTCAGTATCCTCATGCATCAGAGCATCACTAGCTCTCCAAAACAGAGACTATGCATTCAATCCAGTCTTGAGCATGCACATATCCAATCTATTAAACCATAAAATAATTCTCGATGATGCGATCACGTCGTGGCATATTCGATGAGCTCAACCATATATATACTGCAGTTTGCATGGGATCAATGGTTGATTAACATTACAACATAGAAATAGTACCATTGCCGGCGAGCCGTCAACCACCCAGGGAAGTATTTTCAAATTTTCTATGTCATAGAAAGACTGTCACTTAACAATTAGATAACAACAACATGGGTAAAATCGCATATCCATACCACTAACTTCTGAAGAGTGATATTACTATAAAATGTCTAGAGACATTTATTGCCAAGCCAACCAGCCGAAGAAACAAACTTGTGTGATATGTCTGTGTTTGTGTGTGTATTATATATTTGGTCTATTCATTTGTAGTTATTAGATAGTTCTTTCCCCCATTTTGTGGGGGTATCATATGTCCTACTGGAGGCTCCCTATTATGGAGCGGACCTATCGGCCCCAATCTTCAGTAGAGCCACCTGCAAACCATCATCCATTTCTTCCAGGACCGTGGTTAGTGGCCAAGCCGTGCTTAGTGCCAAGGTAACTGATCATGGTAAAAAAGGCAGTCTAATACTCTTTTCTGGGGAAAATCTTGCTTAAACAATGTTTTCATACCCGTTGTAAGTTTTGAACGTTAAATTTCGAAATCCAGATGATCTTAAAACCTCAGCAGATCTTTCCCCATGTTTATAAAGGACCACATCATCCCCTGCAAAAATAGAGAGAGTAGAAATCAAGACACCTGGCATCCATCACTTCTCCAATTTCAATGTCATTATTTAATCCATGGCTTATTCATCACTGGAATTGTGCTTCATGGCAGAAAAAATATATGTAAGCGAATGCATTTAAGGTTATTAACAGCTTAGTTGTTTGTCTGCACATAGATATACCTCTCCATGACAGACCAGAAGAGCAAGGAGGCAGCCCGTCTTGCAGCATCTGGTGAACTTTCCACCCTGTACTTCAAGTCCTAGATAAAGTGTGTGGAATAAACTGAAGGGCTTGATTCGTTCGAGATATGAGAAAGATGATGAAAGATCTCTGTGTGCCAAAATGGAACGTACCTAGCACACGGAAGCCAGCCACTTAGACCAATGACTGCACTTAGGTTGACTGGATACAGATTACTGTTCCATATCTACCATAAGCTAGCAAGAGGCAGAGTAACAGGGCAATCGCAGAACCCATGCTAAATCCACCGATCCCGAGTTTACTGTAACAAGCAATTAATATTCTCAAGTTAGCAAGCATTCCGGAATACAAGCCCATATAGATTATGCACTGCATATACATGGTACAGCATAGGTGATATAGATAGGATATGAAAAATTACAAAAGATTAATCCTTGCATACATATTTTCTTATCAACATCTAGGAGACATCCACATTTTCAAGCTACGTTCTTTTCATTTCTATTGGAACCTAAAGCTTGCTAGCTAGTTATTTGCGCATCTATTAGTTTCGACCATACAATATTAACAATGGGCAAATTCTTGCTTGACATTGTATCTTAAAGAGAAAGATGTAGAAGATCTGTCCGCTTATAATCACCCAGCCAAATATTCGACGATGCAGCTCCCATGACTCGATTCAGAACCTCTACTAAAGAGAGAGCTTAGCATTATAGTAATGTCTTTGCTAATCGCCCTCCCTCCATGGGAAAGTGTTCTATTTTGTTGTGTGTGGGTTAACATGCGTCAGCCTATGATTGAAATAAAAAGAAAATGAAATATATAAGCCAATACGAATATATGAACTTCATGACCTGATGAATATGTGGAAATAGTAATGAACAAGCCAAGTATCCTTCTTGAAGAGCTTACCATCAGCAGGCTCAGTTGACAGGAGGTTTGCAACATGTGCAGCTGAAACATCCATTCCTTCAACATCACCAGGACCATCCTCTGGAAGTTCTCCAACGTCAAACCCTACGGCAAAAGAAAAAAAAATGGAGGCTCAAATAATAAGCATTCTTCTTAGCTCTACATCAGACGGGACCTTGATGTGACTATCAGCGAAAGAAAATAGAGAAAGTCGCTATCAAAACCGGCGAGCATGTAGTTCAATGGTTGTTCGAAACAAAGCTAGGAAGTTGGTAATTAAGCTAGAGAAATTACAGGCAGTGCACGGGAATCCACCGAAAGCTGCCACAGGTCGGGTAGGAGCAGTGGGGCATATCCATTTAATCTGCACTTAATAAGCTTTGGTGTAAATAAGCTATTAAAATTATGCTGGCAAACCACCAGATTATGCAGCAACCGAGTTAAAAAAGTCGATAGCTTTGGTAAGGAACAGAATAGCTCTGTATGATGTAATTTGAGAAGTTGTCGAGTGCTTCAAGTAAAACATGATCATTCTACTTACATTCGGAAGAGGAAGAGTTTCCAAGAGCCGGGAGCCGCTGCGAAAGAAATCCAGAAACGAGAAATTACATGCATGTTTTGCAAATTTTATCAAAGTAATGAATGAATGCTGATTCACACATTTGAAAGCAGATCATTTCGAAAAAAGGACAGCGGTTAGCGTTTGGTTAATATGTGCCATTCCAGCAACAAGCCGATCGACCACACGCGTTTAATTATATACCAACACGCGCGAGAGAGGGGGGGGGGGAGAAAGAGGGTAGAAGAGCAAAAAGGAAATTGAACCACCATGATGCTTCATCTATGTTCATCATATTAGCATCTACCTTTTTTCATAGAACAAAAGGATACTGGAACAACCATTGGCTCAACAAGCACGGCTCTTTTTTGGGCAAGGAGAACACCCATTTGCCTGGCTCTATACTTTTAAGCCCGGATATATGCGTGCCATGTACTCGATGGATATACTTCATTAATTATCGTAGAAAGGAGAAAATGGGCTGCTAATTAGATACTAAGGTTTGAGGCAGAAAAAGAAAAGATCTGAATCAAAAAGCATCGCAGGAACCAGGGAGGCACCAGTTCTTGCTTGCTTGGCATGCACAGTTGGTACCTAGAATTAAGCAACGAATAACTTCCTGCATGAGGTGGAAACCAAGACACCGAACCAGTGGTCCCCTTCT
>NW_024069919.1:0-24914 GCF_009389715.1 Phoenix dactylifera
GTTAGAGACAAGAAAAAGAGCCGTTGGACACAGTCTGCACTTCCTGATAATATTACCGTTGGGATCGGAGTCGACTCGTGCGATCAAGAGTCGACTCGCCTGTTGCAGGAGTCGGCTCGTGCTTTACTGGAGACGACTCGGCTACTGTTCCAAATTTGAATTAAAGTGCATGCCTTGACTGGGAGTCGACTCGACTTAACCCGGAGTCGACTCGCCAACATCTGGAGCTGACTTGGCATCTTCGGAGTCGGCTCATCCCATGAATCCAGAGGACATACTTTCTGATTTTCTTCCTTGAGTCGACTCGGATTCTCTTGGAGTCGACTCGGCTCTCAGAGCCCGAAAACTGATCCTCTGCATTTTTGGGGTCGCGCTGCCTTGGAGTCGACTCGAACTGTCTGGGAGCCGACTCGAATCTCAGAGGCAGTAACTTGGTTTTCTGTCTGTTGATGGTCGCGGAGTCTCGGAGTCGACTCGTGCAATGCGGGAGTCGACTCGAATCTCAGAGTCCCAAAAATGCTCTCTAACTTTTTCCTTGTGTTCCGCTGAGAGTCGACTCTTGCTTTCTTTGGAGTCGACCTACCAACCATCGGAGTCGACTCGCGTTCCACTGGAGTCGACTCGAATCTCAGACCCGAAAACTGCTCTCTGACTTTTCTGCCTGTGACTCTAGGAGTCGACTCATACTTCTCCGGAGTCGACTCATATTTCTCCGGAGTCGACTCGAATTCCACTGGAGTCGACTCGAAGACTGTTCTTTTGAATTTTTCTTTTGATTTTACTCCTCCAATTTGAATCCTTTGAACTTTAAACTTTGGGCCAATAAATTGTAGCTTTCTTCCAACTTAAGAGCTTTGGAGGCCTTCTTGTGTTCTTCCAACTTGCTATGTTCCTTGCAAAATAAATATCTTTCTCCTTGCAACATAAACATTAGTATCTATACTTCAAGGTTTTGTGATCATCAAAATCAATCTATGAATCAATCTTTGGGTCATCATTTACTCAGCATGAATATTTTATTATAATGATTTATTGAGTAGTATACATGTCATCTTCTCGAACCTTGATTAAATATGATCAGTATGGTGGTTGATCCGATAAGATTATGCAGGACCACTTACTGAGTTGTGTAGCTCTACCCGTGCATTTATTTATTTTTTTTAGATCCCCACCAATGACCGCTGCTAGGAGCATTTTTTTTTGTAACAGGGCTTCCTTATTTTGGGTGATATGAACATATTTGTGTACATAAACTGTGTAGAAGCTCTGTACCTTATATGAACCAGTATGTTGTAATACCTACATTTTGATATATGTAAGTTTGACTGCTTTTGACTATCTGTTGACCATGTACGAGGCTGCGTGCTATTGTGGGCAGTAGTCGGCAATAGCAACGGCCGTGTCACGGATCCGAATCCGGGGCGTGACAAGATGACCCATTTGGGGGGCAACATGTAGTTATCTTTCCCCCCAGCCGATGAGAGGGTTATCGACCCAGAGAATGCCATCCTAACTGGGTAGGTATCGGCGAAGGAGATTCAGGAGGCCTTGTGGTCTAGATTCTTCTTTTTGAGGTACTAGACATTCATCCACCATGAGGTGGTTGTGCTATTCAACAGCTCTTTGCCTCTAGAGTGATGCCTGATGCTTGGAGGAAGACCTTCATCACCCATGTCTCGAAGAGCCAGGATGCATGAGCCTAGTCAATACTGTCCGATTAGCCTATGTACTACTCTGTCCAAGGTCCTTGCAAAGATGATGGTGATCAGAATGAAGCCTATTCTATCTCAACTAATCAGCCTAGAGAAGAGGGTGTTGGGGGAATCGAAGCATCACTGACAACATCCTTATGGCCTAGGAGTTTATGCATAACCTTCAGAAGGTCGGAAGCCACCGGAGCTTTATGGCGGTCAAGCTTGATATGAAAAGAGCTACGACCATATGAGTTGGGACTTTCTGGTGCATGCCTTGGAGAGCACTGAATTTCATAGGATATGGATTAGTTGGATCTTAGGCTGTGTGAGGGCCCTTCCTTTGCCACCCTAGTTGAGGCACACCAACGGATTTCTTTGCCTCGGTAGTGGGCTTGCGTCAAGGCTACATCCTATCCCCCATATCTGTTTATCATCTGTGATAATGTTTTGTCCAGATCCCTCCACGATGCTACCATGAACCAGGCTTTTGGGTGCTTACTAGCTTGGCAGGGTGACACTGGTAAAGTCTGTACTTAGTTCTATCCTAACTTTCTTATGTCTCATGCTGCCCTCATGGAAAGGAAAGCTTGAAACTATTCTGAAACTTCTTGTGGGGGACCGGGGTGGAGCAAGCAATGGTGCATTTGTTTGCCAAGGAAGCTATCTGCAAACTCCTGTGTGATGGTGGTTTGGGAGTGCAATCCCTGATGATTAGACAAGAGTCCTAATAGCAGGCATGTTGTGAGGTTCTGTTGGAACAGACTGCTTGTAGAGCTCTGTTGTGAGGGCCAAATATGGCCCATGGGCATCACCTGTTGCTTTCGGGATGTGGACAGCTGCACAACCAGCAGCAACCCATCGGATGTTCCGAAAAAATGCGAAAAATGGTAAAGAGCCGGCTGCTACATCTCCGCATCCAGAACCAACTGCCACAATTGGATCCCCGTTTTTTGCCATTTTTTAAAACAATCTTGCTAATAGATGGGGAGGGGAGAGAGGGGGCAGACTTGTGGGACTTTTCTTTCCCTTTTTTTGAATCTCTCGGCAAATCCAGAATAGCAATTTTTTTGGGGGATAAGCTGTTTCTAACCGAAGCATTTTCTTCCTATAAAAAGAGCTTTCAAAAAAAAAAATGCTAAGCATGATCCACCTTCGATTTTGATTTTAATTCCGCAATAGAGTACTTCAAAAAAAAATAATGCAAATCTCTGCTTATGGATCGTGTTAGTTATATTTTTTTCCTAAACAAAGTCAGTTCTTTCTGATAATGTATTAGAAAATAAAAGAAAGTTATTTTTTAACAAAATTTCTTCTTCATACCCTCGAAATTTTTTTCCTACGTGGAAGCCACCTGCTGATGTGGTTTGCCTAGGGACTTGAGGGGAGAGCAAATTCCCATACCTAGTGCCCCTCCATAACTGCTTTCTTTTGCACTCTTTTTCTTTTCTTGTGCAGAGCTTCCCGCAGCCCATGGGATGTGGAAGGCTGTTATCTAGTAGGAGGCGCGGCCCAATGCATTTGGAGGCCTAGGACGAACTCACTAAATGAAATCTTTTTTTAAAAATAATAATAATAATAATAAATTTTTAATAAGTATAAAATAGTTTAAAAATTTATTTAAAAATAATCCGTCTAGCTTTTGAGATACAAAATTATAAAGAAAAAAATAGAAGAGAAAAATTGTAACAAAATTATAGAAATTGTACCAAATTAATGGGAATTAAACGCTGGATGTTGAAAATATAATCAAACAACAAAGAAAAATTAGAAGAATCACACCGTATGTCGTGCCACTAACTCACTGTCACTGTATCACAGACTGACAGACTCAGTCTCACAGACAGTGAGACAGACGTGAGGCGGTGAGGGGACGGCTGGGCCCGCCGGGGTCACGGGAGTACGAGAGCCAGGGCCGGGGAGGGAGGCGAGGAGGTCACGGCCTCACGAGAGCCAGGGCCGGGGGCGAGGAGCGGAGGAGGTCACGGAGTGACGGCCTGACAGGGTCACGGGAGCCGGGCCGGGGAGGGAGGCGACTGGCAAGGAGGGAGCCATGGTGGTCACTGCGGCTGCTTCACTGGTCACGGCCCACGGGAGGCGGAGCCGGGGCCGGGGGCTGGGGCCCGGGAGGGAGGCGAGGAGGTCGTAGCCTCGCAGGATCGCCGGGATGCCGGGGAGGCGGGGCCGGGAGGCTCAGGCGGAGGAGACGACCTCGCCGGCTCATTGGATTGAGCCGGATGGGCCGACGGGGTCACGGCCTCATGGGAGCCGAGGGGGGAGGAGGCGAGGAGGTCGCGGGGCGGCGGGACCGCCTGGATGCCGGGGAGGCAGGGACCGTCGCGGGATGCCGGGGCCCGGGAGGCGGGGAGGCAGACTGGCGGAGGCACGGGCCGCGAAGCCGCGGAGGAGATGACCAGCCGCAGTCACGGAACAGAATAGAAGAGATTGAGGAGTGGAGGAGGAGTGGAGCACGATGAGGATTTTAAAGAGAGCCAGAGAGGAATGATGGGCGATGGGCGATGGGAATATGGATCAGGATTGAGGAGTGGAGCACCC
Organism: Phoenix dactylifera; assembly: GCF_009389715.1. NCBI lineage: Eukaryota > Viridiplantae > Streptophyta > Magnoliopsida > Arecales > Arecaceae > Phoenix > Phoenix dactylifera. The sequence goes on from NW_024069919.1 coordinate 4,248, forward strand.
ATGTCTTGTCGAGGTAGCCGTTGGCTCCTACGGCCTTACCTCTGCTCTATGGATACTGTAGCTAGGAGCGGGAGTTGGAGGCTAGGAGCCTAGGATGCCATTGCGCATGGGCCTTCTCTCGAGCCGGGGCCTTGGGCGACCGTCTAGGTTGCCTAAGGCTTGGGCCGCCTTGTCTAGCAGCAACCCTCCTGTACAAAATAGGAAGTGGGGTATATCTAATCCGAGCCACCAAAAAAGGCACGGCGACAATTCCCAACGTGGGTTCCTAAGGGGTTGCCACATACAGCGTACTTCTGCATATAACAGTATATTAATTTGTTATCCATATGGACCTAGCATCTTGTTTTTGACTTCTGTCTCCTTTGAATATCCGGTGATTAAGACCGCACAGCAAAAAGGATAGGAGCCTACCAAAGAGGCTCTAACCCATTTATCCCAACCATCCAAACAAAAATTGCTATATGTTTTAAATAAATGGCAATATCGGCTTATGAGGCGAGGAAATTCTACTTATCCCCTCCCATTCTTTAAGTACATTTTTTTCCTTCCTTTATTTGACCTTCCTTCAGCTAATCAGTCCTTTTTGTGACCTTCCTTCAGCCAGTTAGCCAGTCAATATCAGGTATGCCCTAATATCAATAACTTTTTCATTTTGCGGCACTTATTATTATTATTTATTATTATTATTATTATTATTATTATTATATATTCTTAGCCTCTTAGGCATTTTGGATGCATCCAGGGGTGGGCTTAAATTCGATAGGCTCTAATCTCAACGGCCTCCTTATTTTAGAATACCCATTTTATTATTATTATTATTATTATTATTCAATCCAGCGTGATATTATTACTATTCCGATCCAACGGTCACATGCCACAGGCTATCTATGCTGTCAGGGAGTAGGCGTGTTCCACTGCAAACCGGCATGTGGTGTAGGCAAACCGGACATGCGTCGCCCGCAAGCTTTCTTTGGATCGCCCTTCAAGGAGAGGATAGATATTCTCACAGAAGATCACAATGTTATAGGATTCTTGATCTAATCCTACAATGGAGGAGGCAATACTATCAACAAGACCAAAACTGCTGTGAGCCTTCTCACTGGTTCAACATTCTTGCAAATTGCTAGCAACCAAATCAAATGTAGATGGACACAATGATGGGGGCAATCATCTAGAAGCTCTGTTGAAGAGTAATTGTTGCAGAAGTGTCCTACCAGCAGATGGACGCCGGTTGGCAAAGAGCTGCTGAAGGAAAGGCCAAAGGTGCCAGGGGATGAGGATGGATGACACAGGGGACTCTCCCAAGATCCCAGCAGCTACTGAGACAGAAGACTGCACCAACTCTACCTTGGGCCTCCTTTCGCTGGACTTCGAACCACGTCTAGGTCTCTCACAGCAGCTAAATATTCTGTCCTACTGTCTCTGAAGACTTTTCTATCAACCCAGGAAAACCTCCCACCTTTTGTCTCAGAGGTCTCCCCTTCATCCGCCATGGAATTCTCCTCTGAAATCATTACTGAAACTGCCTCTTCTGCCATCCATCAATGATATCGATGTCTTGAATCATCAGAAGTCTGAATTTTCAAAGTTTCTTCTCTATATATAATAGAGGCAAAAAAAGAACAAGGAGTCAGGATCCACCTATGGCTGCATCTTGCGTGTATTACAGTTCACCAACTCCATTGGCTGAGCTCAAAATGATTCATCCATATGGGAAATCCATTTATGCCTCGAGCCCTTACTAGTATAGGTATCACATAGAAAGAAAGGTGGCCAAATTGTTACCGCACATTTCGATCAAGATGAGCAATAAAACGAAGCACATAATATATAGATCTTTTTATAAGTAAGGAGATCCAAAAACATGCGTTTTATTTACAAGCACACGACTGTAGCACCTGATATCCAAGACTTGCATATTTTCAAGCTAACGATCCTATTCAATCATGATAGGAGTGTCAGAACTGCAGCCACTTTCAGCAATTTCTCTTGGGATGTCTCCTCGGAGAATTCGAACTTGAAACTTCAAGTTCTTATCGTCCATTAGTTCAAGAACGCAAGCATCTCCAACCTTTAGATTGTTGTCGACTGCAAAATGTTTCCATCCACTATCAAATCTTTTCAAGTTCGATCACCGTAGTATCTCATCTCCCAGGTCTTGTTTCGGTAACAGAGGACTGCAGGAATGCAGGCAGATGGAAGTAGCGTCCAGAAATTCTTTGGAATCGTCTATGCAAGAAAACCAAGAAATAAGATGAGATGTACTGAGTCTAATTGGCCCTTAAAGAAACAGCCCATTAGAAAGAATGCCACATAACTGGGAACCATTCCAAGATATGGGTTCTGTCAAGTCAGATCCAGTGTCCTTCTGGTTTGTGGTTTGATTTGATATGAAACCCATCAATTAATATAGAAATAAAAGTTGTCTCAATTTGTTCTATAGATATATTTTTATAATCAAAAAATCACAAGAGCACCTGACGATATTAATAGCTGGTTCAAAGTCATTTGTCATAGCCATTTTTCAAGTCATAAAAGGGGAGGGTGGGAGGGACTCGTTGTATGGGTTCCAATTGCTGATATCAAACAAGTGTCAAATATATCAAGTTCAATCATGTTTTGGAAAACTTGCAGCAAGATATTACAAGAAATGTTGGAAAGGCAAAGGTTTAAAATAATTTTGATATGATGGTTGTAAAATATCAAAAGTAATTACCATTTGAAAGGGGGCCTGCACTTGAGACTTTGTCATAACGCATGCAAAATAGGGCTTTCCTGAAAGTGGGACAGTTCCATCCTTTTCATCAATTGTAGCAGGATCTGATGGACTTGAGAAGGGGGCAAAATGTCCAACTTTATTATCTCCATTCTTGCTGCTTTTGGATAGCGGGCATAGATCTGCATTGTCATTCTTCATATAATAAATGTGGGAAAGAAAACTCTTTAAAAAAATGGATTAGTTAAACTGCTACAGCCAATTAAATAAGCAGAAAGATTGTATAAGCTCATCTCAAATTCTTAAATATATTTATATTCTAGTTAACGGTCTCCTTCTTACGAAAAATCATTTCGTTGGTTTCACTGGAGATACAACTAACAAATCAGAAATTGGTACAAGATATCAAGTGAAGATAGGGATGTTTACTGGCACGATTAGTTGATTCTTGGGAGGAGAGACTGCGTGCCGCCACAGGAGTTTTGCAGTGTCGGCGGTGAGTATTGGAACTGCATACTGAATGGTCTGTCTGAAAAGAATAGTTGAAGGGTCAATTTAAAATGATTCAAATTCAGAAAATGTTGTAGCAAAAACAATTAGTAGCAGCATATAATCTCAAACAAATACTCGCTAATATCACTTTTTGTTTCTCTAATAATAAGTATTAGAAAGTACATTTGTAAATATGAAGTCCATGTCCATGTTTATGTTCAAGTATAACTTTTTGAAGGGGATGAATTTATAGATATGTGTAACATGAGCATGTGCAGAAGTTTCTGTTATTTAAATCAGACGTTCAAGCTTTTTAATATTTGTGCTAGTAGAATATCAGAGATACCGATCTTAAAATCTGTTCTCTCTCTCTCCCTTCCCCAACCCACCCCCCCCCCCCCAAAAAAAAAAAAACAGAAAAAACCCTTCATGCACACAATCTCCATATATTATAAAAATTGCCTATTTCCTCTTTGAACTAAATCTCCCTCGATCCTACTTGCCGGGTGTATCAAGAATACTAGCATTGTTATAAAAGAAAGAAAAAATGCTAGCATTGTGTTCTTTTTCCTTTTTTGGGGGGGATTGTGGAGGGGGGGGTTGTACTGGGGGCTTTCTGCCAAAGTATTTGCACTAGTTGCAATAAATGCTTATTGTTTATCAAAATGTTTGAATCAAGAAACACATGTCGATACAAAAAGATGGTAAAAGATTACAAGATGAATCAAAAACCAAATATTCGTTGTCATTGCCAAATTTTTCCAACATGGTTATGATTTACTGGACAATCTATTTCCGTAAACTTACATTCTGACATATGATGTAAATTGCAGTCTTCAGTCAATGATTCAAACAAGTTGATTCCATGCCTATCCATCAGATTTCCTACATTTTTGCTGTATGTAGAATCCATGATATATGTGAGGCAGCGTATTGTATGTATTTTCTGAAATGGTATGATTTAGGCCTCTTAAGAAATGCATATCAGCTTTAGCATGGTACGAACCAGATAGGATATGGTCTGTCAAGTTCTAATTGCATTTCAAGGAGAATATGCATTTGCAAAAAAAAAAAGAAGATACTTTGCTACTTGGTACCAAACAACCAAAACAAAAAAAGACACACTGCTAGGTTAAGGTAATTTGGTGAAATGTCACAAAGAAATTTTAAATTATCTATACGAACAGTGAAGAGTTGCTAAATATTTTTTTTGAATAGAGCACATAACAACAAACATTAATGCTTTTCCAACATCCAAGCAATGCAATTCTTCATCGATTGTCTTTCTCAGCAAGGAAATTGCATCTGTTGACTGGTTACAAGTCTGTATCCTACCATAAGATCTTTCCTCAAGAGTTTGCAGTTGCAATGTAGAGACTTATCCCTCAGGGTATTCATGCAATTTATAAAATTGTCACTAAGAGCTCCTATAAGAAACAGCAGCATTCTCAATTTTCCTTCAATATACTTTAAAAATTGAAGTGTGAAAGTGGTATGACAGAGGAACCACCTAAATAGAGGGGTTTCTAAGACTGCAGAGATGAGGAATGTTACAATATGCATGGTTGCATCAATGAATTGTATACATTTTCTGTCAAAACATGTAACTGTAACCAGCTATTTTTCATTGAAAATAGCAGCTTTCCATGTAACCCTAAACTTAACCACTCACCCTACAAATAAATAAAGAAAGGACTCCAACAAGCCTTCTCCCAAATCTGAACATGCCTTAATCCATCTAAATAGCTACTTGGTGAAGAAAGGCATGATTCATCAAAGTTCGAGGCATCTTATAACTGGCTCTCAACTTGACATCAACTCTAACCGGTGCCAAGTTTGCATGAAGGCAAGTCTGGGAAAGAGAAGGTGATGCAATGAAATTTAAAGAACATTTCACTAATAAGTAACCTACCATATGATTTACACATTTCAAGCACCTACAACAGGGGACCAATCCCCTAAGTTTACCAAATTTTAACTTCTAGTTGTTCAAATGAAAAGAGGATAGAAGGTTGGATATTGTAAAGTGCATGATTTCTGAGGCACAGCATACATGCCAACGAGTCAGAGTGAGCTACAGTCCCCAAATGCCTTGCATATTAACAAAAAGATAAAGCTTAAATGATTATTCCATATAAGTTAGACCCTAAATTAACTAATAGGTTATTCATACATTTATATTCTTTAATATCTAATAGCTCTTTAAGAAATAAAAATTTTCAAAAGTTTAATGAATAAATATCTCTAATATCAATAAACACTTATTTTATTGAGACGACCTAGTAGTCAGGTTTAGATTCCTAATTCCTGGATACATAATGCATGCTTCCATATGAATGTACACATTTTTTTGTGTACCTTATGCACAATAAATCTCTCCTTACACTTGTATATGTCAAACATGAGCTTGTGCTTTTAGTTTTATATGTAGCATGCCTCTAAAACTATTCAGGTACCTTAAAGCTAATAAAAATATTAAACTAGAAGTTGTAACAAACCTCCATGTCCTCCCTTTTCCCACCCAACATCAATTAAAAGAAATAACTATTCCCATTTCCCTTTACATTCACCCTCTCCCAATAGTAAAACATAGAGGCAGCAGATCAATGCACGTCCAGGGCTACAACTTTGACGGTGCATTGATCAGAATTAAGTTTGTTTCTGAATAATACATAATCAGCTGTAGTGGTTTTACTGAGTTGGGTCTACATTTATCAACCAGCACAGAAATAACTAAACTATTTTTAATCAGGCCTTTAGTAATTAATCATAAATCCCATAACACATGCCTGACTTGGTTTGAGATTGAGCTGTAGGCTTAGGACCATAAATCGATCAGGAGTCCAGATTTATGATTCAGGACATCAAAATCAGACGACATGCCATCGCCATTTGCACATTTGCTCATTATGTCTCAAACCTGAGCGCTAAATAGCAAATTTTGTTTCAGTTATTGGCTCAATGAATAAGTAATAACCTCTAACAGCGAACATATTTTTCTTTCTTCCTCGGTTATAAGTCATTGAAGAATTCCACATAAGAATGAAAATAACTGCTCCGATAATGGGAGATGCTACCTTCCAGCAAGAATATCGTATAAACAATGTCCATAACAAGTAATTCATTGAAATGTATTGTAGCAATGAAAATATCAATGGCTTTGCATGGTCTTATAGAAAGAGACCTACTAAAGCCAGAGAGGATCCCATTTTAACCAAGTGACAATATTAATACTGTTTATTGTAACAAGACTTGCAACTATTAATCCTTTAGGTGAAGTTATGCATCATAAAATAACTCTTTGGCACATTAACCATGATTGAACATAAAAAGTGTTCCATCTTACTGTTAATCAGATTTACATGAAGCTAAGATTTTCACAAGACCTCTCCAAGCAATCAAAACATTCTGAGAATGCACCCTTTGAGGTTGTATCTTTTGTTGCATTGCTAGATAATTTAAAGCATGCCAATTTTGTCGACAACTTGTGTTGACCACATGAATGGAAACAGTTTTCAATACCATGTATTTACATAAGGTACCAAACAAGAGAGTTCAAAAACTTCTGTTTGGCTTGTGAAAGAGTATCTTTTGAGTACCACATATTTGAAAAGTTCCAGAAAAATGTAAAAGTGATGGTTCTTTAACAGAAATAAGAAGTTGAGAAATTTAAATTGCTCTTGAGTTCAAGTACAAAATGTATATCCATGTTCAGTTTTCTAATGCAGTTGTCACTGTGGCAGGAAGTCAAGGCCTGTTCCAAGATGATAGCCTCATTCTTTAGCCACAGCCTGAAGGAAAGAAAATTAATGTGCAAGTGAAATCAAGAGAAATATATTCAAGGAGGCAGAATCCCGCAAGAGCAAACTGAGAGATCCACACACAGTATGATGTTCTGATTTGTTAGTTCTTCTGAACTCTTACTCATTCAGGAGTTTCTTCTAGGTTCCATAGTCCGGCACATATTTGAATAATTGGGAAAGTGAGAACAACTTTACCATTCTCTCCTAACATATTGATAATACACTTTTCGCTAGAAATAACAAGAGGCTGACAAAATGTGACACAAAGTGTTGGTCGAACTCGAATTGAAATGAAGAGCATAACTACATCGTTGAAGCTTCAATTCTTCTGTTAGGAAAGAAAATTAAAGAAAAAACTATACTTTTATGTCAAGGTAAAAATAAAATAAAAGAAGATGATACTTAACATATATTAAATAAAAAAAATACCAAGCAAGTTCAGCTAACATTGCTGAAGAACAAAATTAACTAGATCCATGTGTCTACCAAATAATAAAGAAACATAATACATAAATATCATCCCTCATGCTCAAGCCATTGGAATTAAAAGTTACAATGTGCGAATGTTCAACTTAAGTTATGCTGTTGAGCTCAAAGCCGGCTTTGATCTTCTAAAGGGGCCATCGGATGACAATTTCGGCATGAAGCAAAGAGAATTTGGTCCTGATGTTGATAGTTTAAAAGTGAATGAATAATTTGATATGGATATTGCTGGAAATCATAGTGACAGAAAAACCAACTGCTTTGTTTAGCCTTTTGTCTCCAAGAAATAACTGCAGTTTAAGAGATAAAACAAGAATATGTTGCTAGATACACCATAGAAGTGGGACATAGCGAAGAACTTGATAGCAACTTAGGATGTCTGGAGTACTCAGCAAATATACCATGGAAGTGAGATATAAGCTAGATACTATCATATCTAAGATGCAGCACAAGGGTAAGAAGTAGACATATATACATTCTTAAAAAATTTGACTACTTTTGCTTCTTCTTTGGGGCATTAATCTTAGCTTAAGATCCTCAAGGTTTTCCGATCCAAGTTTGCAGTCCAGCCATTGCCACAAAAAATTAGGTTTAAGAAAACATGTCTTGAGAAGAAAAAAAAAAAACACTGTCCCACAAATCATCCATTCCCCATTAAAACACAAAATCAATTCAAAAAAAAAAAAAAACCCTAACATGAAATAACAGCAAGAAATGAACGAGAATATGATGGAAAATGTGTTTGAGATTCATCAGGAGCAGAGCTCACCATTGGGATCGAGAAAGAAGCACGGCGCCACAAAATATTGCGAGTGCGTGTGGCTCCCGGGGCCTCCGAGCTCGGCGCTGTAAAAATGTGCTAGATTTTAGCGCACCCTCGGCAGAGAGGAATTTCTTGACCGCTGGCTTTGGACCGCACCGGGTTTACTTAAAACCATTCCCACGAGAACATCTGCTTTATAGCGAGGTGATATTTGGTTTGCTAAAATGGGAATCTGGAATAATATGATTTAGCCATTTAGATCCATTCTTGCGTACTCGTTTGCATGTAAAATGTCATTGGCAAGCGACCAGAATGAGAATTGAAATCGAAATTGAAATGGATTAGAATAGAAATCCTAGTGGTTCATAATCGAAATCAGAATCAGAATAAAATTTAGAATATTTCTATTCCCACAAAAAATTTGAATGGAAATAAAACTTTGCCTAACCAAATCGTTGGGTTCTTATTCTAGAGTCGAACCATCCCCAGCTAAATATGCCATAAGGTTTTTTTATATATATATAAAAATACAAAACAAAAACTATGGAAGGGTTCTATATTTTTTACTATTAAATATTAGACATCTGCCTAATAGTAATATAAAAACATTTTATTATATTTATTAAATTAGAATATACTTATTATTACATGGATCTCAATCTTGAGAACTACCTCGAACTGAGTCTAGACTATACCATCCTAACACTTGAGATGGCTTCACTAGGAAGCCCATGTTTTATGTTTTATTTTGCATCACTTGTTGTTTATGATGGATGTTTAAAATATTTTTTAGTCAAGCAAATGGCAAAAATTAAAAGGAAAGGAAAAGGATGGGGAAGTATTAGCAAGAATTATTTCTTACAATTGCAGTCCAAGAATCAAGATGACTAAAGAATCTTGAATATCAATTCAAAAATATTTCTTATCGGCAAGAATCAGACGGCCCAAAAATCAAAGAGAATCAAGATGACCAAGAGATTTTGTATTTATATATTATGTAATAATTTAAAAATATTCCTTATCAGCAAGAGTAATACTTTCCAAGAATCATAGAGAATCAAGATTCTTGTATATTGTGCAATTATTTAAAAATATTACTTAATCTAGGAAAGCATACTTTATTTGTGAACTATTCTTTATTTGTAATCCTATGCACTATAAAGTTTCAAGGAATGGATGAATGGATGAATTATGTGCAGCCTTTTTCTGCAAACATTTTACTCAATAACTCCTTTCGCTTTAATTTCCATGCAGTATCAGAGCCCTTTGCATAAATAAGCCAACAATCCAAGTTCTTTTTTTCTCTCTATAGCTCAACAAAACTCTTCAAGTGTCACCAATCCTATGATTGTGTTCAGCCCTCCCTCTTCAAACCCGAACAATATTCTTATCTCTACAAATGTTGCATCCCAACTGTCGTTAAAACTCATAGCCATGAACTATCCATCATGATGTGCTCAATTTAACGTGCTCCTTGTCGTCCGTGATTTGATTGGGTATGTCAATGGAACCTGTTGCTGGAAATTAGACCCCAGGGCGGCCGCGAACCGAGGAGGAGGAGCTCCGGTGCCGGGACGGTGGGAGAATCGGCGGACGGCGGTTCGTCGTCTGGCGGTGTCCTCCGGGGAGGCCTGTGGGCGGTGGATCGTCGGCGTGCGGCTCCTTCCGGGGGAACCTGCAAGAAGCCGGTGGCCGGGCTTTCCGGCGCCGGCCCTCCGATGCCTAAGTCAGAGGGGGCTTAATTTTGGAGAAGAGAGAGGGACTCTATGTGAAGTCCGAAAAATCCCCTTGGGAGGAAGAAGCCTCCTTCCTTTTTTAGAGGGAGAAGCTCCCCTTTTATAGGGAGAGTGGCAGGGTTACCTGTGATGTGACTGGGCGAATTAATGGGTTACCGTCACTGTCAGGGAGCTGTCACGATTGATCGGACCCGTTGGGGTGGTTGAACCGCCGGCTGTGGTGGGCCTGGGGTTCGTAGATGGCAAGTGCATTGATTGCTGAGTGAACCGGTGGTCAGGGAGAGCCATGTGCTTTGATAGTTCAGTGATCCGGAGATCACCTTGAGCCGTGTTCATTTAATGACTGAGTGCATCGGAGGCCTGAGGGGGTCTCATGCATTAATGATAGGGTGTGACGAATGCCTGCGGAGATCTTGTGCCTTGATGACTTGGGGATGGTGGCAGATTGAAGTGGAGTCATGTATTTAGTTGTCAGATCCTTTAGAGGGTTAGGCGGAGATTGGATATTTGGCTAAGGCACGGGTCCGGCACGGGTGCCGAGCCGAGCTGGTTGCTTAGCGGAGTGTCTTGTGGCGGGGTTGCCTCTCTGGTCGGCGCTTTTTAGTCGAGCGCCTCTCTGGTCGGCGCTTTCTGGTCTCGGCCTGCTGTGCTCGGCCTTCTGGTCTCGGCCTTCTGGTCTCGGCCTTCTGTGCTCGACTCTCTGGTCTCGGCCTTCTGGTCTCGGCCTGCTGTGCTCGGCTCGGCCTATGAGCTCGAGAGCGGAAGAGCCCGAGCACTTAGATGAGCTTGCATAAGCTCGGCCTGGATGAGCTCGATCTTGCTGACGAATTTGGGTGCTATAATTGCATTTGTGGGGTGGTCCATTTTACCACCAACACTACCCCCGACTTCCGAGTTCGAGCTGCTTTTTGGCTCGGACGAAGGAAGTAGTCCAGTCGTCGATCATCCTGTAATATAGCCAAATATGTATAGAGATGTATGTTGCCCAAGGTGACAAGCCAAGAGGGGGGGGTGAATTGGTTTCTCTTAATTTTAACTCTCTTACTTATGTTAAATGATGAGTTAGTGGAATTAAACAAATCACAATACAAACAACAAGAAGTATAGTGGTTCGGTGCTCTCCTTAGCACCTACGTCCACTCCCCAAGCGACCCCTTGGGAATTCACTATAATCCCGCGGATTACAGTTGGATTGTTTTCCGGGCTCACAATCCAAAAACCTTTACACTTTGGTTTTTCGGGTTCACCAAAAACCTATGTTGGTTTTACGGGCTCACCAACAAACCTATACAATTGGTTTTACGAGTTCACCAACAACCTACGTTGGTTTTACGGGTTGACCAACAACCTACGTTGGTTTTACGGGTTCACCAACAACCTATGTTGGTTTTACGGGTTACCAACAACCTATGTTGGTTTTACGGGCTACCAACAACCTTTACAATTGGTTTTCCGGGTTCACCAATCAACCTATGTTGGTTTTGCGGGCTACCAACAACCTTTACAAGTATTAATAAAAAAGAAGAAGATTTAAACTCCTAGATGAGCAAATATAACAATATAATCTACAAAGAAGAGTTTAGAGAATAGTTATCGCTTGATGTGACTTCTCTCTTCTTTGTCAAGGATGCTTCACTCTTCAAGGGTGGATGGAGCTCTTAATGACTCTTTGAATCTGCTCAACCACTTTCTTTTGACTCTTGAATGAAGCACTTGGATGAAGCTTGCCTTGCTAGGTTTCTCTTGAATGCACTTGATGTATTTTTCCAAAGCTTGCTTCCTCTGATGAATACTCCCTCTTAAATACTTCTCCAACCTCCAAATAGTCCTTCCTGACCGTTGGATTGAAGAAACTAGCCGTTTATAGCCGTTGGGAGTCCAAAAAGCACTTCTGCACAACTAGCCGTTATGCTTTGCCCGTGCTTGGGTCGGCTCAACCTGTCCTTGGGTCGACCCAACTTTCACTTGGGTCGACTCAAACATTCCTTGGGTCGACCCTCTCAGAAACACAGAAACTTAAATTCAGCCTTCCTTCACTTGGGTCGACCCAACCTTTCTTTGGGTCGACTCAAAGTTCACTTGGGTCGACTCAACTTCTTCTTGGGTCGACCCTAACAGGGTTTCCAGAGAACCTTTTCTGTCTTCTTTCTGTCTTGCCTTTGGGTCGACCCTCTCAGGGTTTGGGTCGACTCAAGCTTGGGTCGACTCAACTACTGTTTGGGTCGACCCTCTCAGTAAATCCAGAGAACCATTTTTCTGTCTTGTTTTGAGGATCTTGATCCTTGGGTCGACTCATGCTTTCCTTGGGTCGACCCAACTCACTGTTCATCTTTGCCATTTTTGCAGAAGTGTGCCAAATTTTCTTGATGTGCCGGGGTCGACCCAATCATCCTTTGGGTCGACTCAATCCACACTTTGCTGCATCTCAAGGTTAGATTCATTCAAATGAACAATGAAATGTATCTATATCAATTAATACAAAATATACTGAGAGTAATAAACTTATAAATGAAGTATGATTTAACTTATAACATACTCTAGATAATTGCTTGTTAATCATCAAAATAACACTATCATCCTCAATCTCCCCCTTTTTGATGATTACAAAATAAAGAGTATGAACCTTTTGATACTTATTTTAAAATCAGTTTTTGAAAGGGCTTAACTTGCTGAATTTCAGCTTTTCATATATAAGAGTGAAGTCTCCCCCTATATCATTCAAATGTTGCCAATTTGACTTTTTGAATTACTCCCCCTTTCATTTATAATTCATTAAAGATGAAACTCCAAAAATTTGAGATAAAACATGAGTTTCAGGTTATGTATCGAGGTGTGAAAGGTGCGTGCCAAATTCTGAAATTATATGTGCCAAATTCTGAAATTTGATATAAATTTTTGACTTGATCATTTTCATTGTTGCAAATTGCTCCCCCTTGGATGTATATGCTTTCCTATATGATTTTCAATTTGTTTTACAAATTATTTCTCTTTCTTTCTTTACTTCTCCTCTTATTACTCTATCTTTACTTCTCCCCTATTACTCTTTCTTTACTTCTCCCCCTTTTTGTTACTCTATTTACTCTATCTTTACTTCTCCCCTATTACTCTTTCTTTACTTCTCCCCCTTTTTGTTATCATCAAATAGGTACATGGGAAAAGACACAATAACAACCATTCAAACTTCATTGATCAAAATAGGAACATTTTAGTACAATCATGCCAAAAACAAAAGCAAATACAATGTTCCTCAATCAAGGTTCAAAATACATGATCAACACAAAATACATATGAGAACTAGATACATATCCTAGGCTCTAAACAAGATCGTGAGACTCTCCCGGATCGCTTGGCTACGGCTCTCTTGGGTCCCATTTCTCCAAGATATTGAAGTAATCTACTGTTTGGAGATGATTGGAGAAGATTTGAGAGGACAAAGGGTAAACAGTGCCCTAGATAGCTCACGGGTCCCCCTTTTAACAGTGGGGTCCCGACGTTGGGTCGACTCAAGAATTTTCTTGGGTCGACTCAACGTTGGGTCGACCCTATTCTGGGTTGGGTCGACCCAAGTTCAGAAATTTTTTTCTTTCTCTTCCTTTTCGCTTCTAAAAATTTTTCTTGCTTCCAATCCGTACAAATTCTTTCTGGGACAATGATACATGAGTAAGAAATCTATAGATGACAAGTTTGACTCATGTTTCATGGATTTTTAGAAATGGAGGAATGTATCATGAGACTGCTTGCTCCCTTTTATATCTCTTCAATAAAAAGGATCACATATGCCTAATTTCCTCCTTAGCGTGCAGACTCTATCTTCACTCAAGGGTTTTGTGAATATGTCAGCTAATTGTTTTTCCGTACATATATGCTCAATACATATGTTTCCATTTTGCACATGATCCCTAATAAAATGATATCTTATTTCTATGTGTTTGGTTTTAGAAATGAGACATTTAAGATGTGAGCCAAAAGAGATCTCTAAATGTAGATTCCAAAGATATTTTTCAAATCAAGTGTAGATGGAATCTTTTTCAAGTTATTTCAAGGAGTATCAAGAATAATATTCAAAGAAGGCACGAATGAAAATTCAACACCTTTATATATATATATATTAAGTATATAGCAAGATGAGAGCAATCTAATTAATTTTCAGAGTATAGTATAAGAGCAAATAAAGATCAAAACTTATATACTCGAAAAACATAAGATTATGTTGAATCCTTAATTCTTAATGACTTCAAAGTTCTTTCATGATATAAAAGTATTGGGGCATATATACCAAAACATGAATTTATGCAGTGTAGGATACAAAATTCAAGGCTTTGAAAGTTCTTTTAGAGCTCTCTTAAAAACTTTCTTTTACTCCTTTAAAGATCATAGCATCAAAATCAATTAAAATGAATTGGCTCAGGATTGAAACACCAAAGTGCAAGCCAATAAGAACTCATAAGTAGATTCCAAGATAAATTTTCAAAACTAAGACAGATGGAATCCTTTTCAATTAAATTTTCAGAAATAAATGATTTACCGATGAATACAGATGGAAATCCAACTTTCAAAAGATATTCAATGAAGCACAAAGTTTACTACCACTTTACATTTAGTATTCTTTGTCTCATCTTTAGATGCGAATTTATACGATTAAGTTCTATATGATCTCTCACTCTGAAATTTTCTTTCTCCCCCTTAATTAATCATTCCATTTGAGAGTTTAGAGTTTGAAGATAATTTTCAATAAAGAGATTGAGTATTTAAAGCTCCCCCTCAAAAGATGCATTTTCTTTCAAACCTTTTTTTTTTTGCTCTTCTATAATATCAAGAATGTAGAGTGATCTAGAATTTTTCAAAATTTATAGCAATCACTCTTTTTAATCTTTCAAGAATAAATTATATTTCCTCTTATTTTTTTTAATATGTATGGAAATATTAATCAGAAAATAATTCTTTTGAAGCTCAAATTTCTTTCAAAAGTAATTACATTTTCTTTCCTATAAGAATTATTGAAGTGAGTTGAAATATTCTAAGCTTTAGGATCATTAACTCTCTTCTTAAAAATAGCTTTTCTTTTTAATGATAGAAGCATTTAATTATGTAGGAGTGTATATTCAAAATATTAATTTCTTAGTCATAGTTTTTTTTTTCAGCAATGTATATATGAAGCACCATAAATCTTTTTAATATCAAAATAATATCATATGTTTAGAACCATTTATTTGCAATCAAGATCATTGAAAAACACATCATTTAGACCAATTTCAGTACACTTATAGGATAAAAAATGATATGTTTCAGATGCGTATCGGAGCAAACAACCAAGGTATCCAAAGTAATTCTATTTTTCTTAAACCGTAGTTTTCATCTAGAAATCATATTGAGTTATTCCCCAAAATGATGCAATCATTGAAGTATATAATGAAAGTTACAAAAATGCAACGATAGAAGCATTTTTAAATTAAGTTTAAGCTTTTATCCTTAAGGTGTGTTTTCAAGTGATCGAAACTTCATTTGGCTTTTCACAAGCTTTTTATATACTTTCATTTATCTTGTCATTCATTTCCTCATTTTTGAATTTCTTCCTTTGACCACTCAGTGAATATTCTAATCTTCATTTCTTTTGGTTTTACTTTTCTATGCTCTATACTCTATTTGCTCCCTATCCGGTGGAGTTGGAAGGGGCACGAGGTACTACCACTAGCCTCCCTCTTGTGCCGTCCCTAATATACCCTACACCGAATAGTTGGGTCAAATAGTGCCGGGTACTACCACTAGCCTCCCCATTGGCACCATCCCTATGATGAGCAAAATAGAAAGGTTAAACCGTTTTCTTTAACAACAAGATATTCACTCCAAACTCTCCCTATTTAAATATAATAAATTACGAATTTTATCCCTTCCAAAAGAATGCTCACACAAGTCTCACAAATATGCTGAATATATTATGCTTGCTCTGCTTTTTCTTAAGATTAAAGTATTTACTTAGCTTTTACTTCTTCCCGAACAATGTTCATTTTCTTTTTCTTTATATCTCTCTCTTTTTGTTATTTTCAAGTAATTACATGAAAGAGCAGAATAATTAAAAAAAATAATCTAATATGCTGCATATAAATATATATCATGTAAACAGTATTTCATTATGCCCAATAATTCATAGCTTATCACAAGTTATTCTGAATTAGAGATTTGAGGCATACACTTGTGTATTTCATGGTTATGCATTATACACGCAAGAGTATATTTCAATTTAGGCAAACCATGAAACAAATTTCAAAAGCATAAGTTAGTCAAAATATATGTAGACATGATATCAAGAAATTAGTAATTAAGGACTTTAATCATGCCACAATATGACTTTGCTCAACTGATTTATAAGAGAGATATATGAAATTACCGATTCATTCTGCATTCTTTAAGTCAAATACTTAATAGACTTCTCATGTATAAACTTTTGGCTGAAGAAAGTTCTCTCTTTTGTTTGCATATGAATGTTTATTGTACCTTACGTGGAGGTGTCCTTCAAGTTGAAATCTCTCATTTCTTGCTTATAGATCCTGCATCATTAGTAGAATCTTTTTCCTTTCTTGAAGGCAAGTCATTAGGTTGTCCAAGATACAAGAATATTCATACAACATATTTCATAACTATATGACTTGACATAAGATATGACAATGATTGAATTTGAGTCACTCTACTCAAGAGATTGCCTAAATATAAGCAAGCACAAGTCACTTGAACTAAAGAGATAATTTTATTAAATAATATGGTTCAAGGACACCCATGTGAGGCAATAGGAAGATTTATCAAAGTCAAACCAATTTCTTATTTTCAGAAGCAATTTAGC
This sequence comes from Phoenix dactylifera, assembly GCF_009389715.1. Lineage (NCBI taxonomy): Eukaryota > Viridiplantae > Streptophyta > Magnoliopsida > Arecales > Arecaceae > Phoenix > Phoenix dactylifera. The sequence goes on from NW_024069919.1 coordinate 21,076, forward strand.
TTAGATTCTATTTGCTTAAGATAATTATCAATAAGATATACCAGTTAAGTTTTAATCAAATTATCTTAAATAGTTGTTTCTATCAAAATTCTGGTTATGATTCAGCTTTCAATACAAATAATCTTGTTTCAGAGAGATAGGCAATTTTCTTTTAGATTAATTAAGATTTTACATTTGACTTATGGGAGATGGTTCAAAGGAATTAATATTCATACTTTTAGAATATTTTTATGCTCAGATTAAACATGACGTGTTAACATTAATCAGTAGAATTTGAGATAATTTTATGTAAGGATATTAATCATTCAATCAAGGATACAATGATTATACTAAATGAAACACTTTAAAGATCAGATTTATTAATCTTAGATTTTTAGAATAGTCTTGAGAATTACTTATAAAAAAAAACAATCCATTGTTATAAAACTTTTTAGTAGAATTTCCATTATGATCACGACACATTAATCATTTATGATTGAAACATATGATGCATACATGCGACTTATAGAGTAAATCATAATATATTTCAAATAATCACATAAGGAATGAGTGATATAATGATAAATTATACTCATACCTTCACAAATAATGAAATAAGATTTCATAAGTATTATGCTCAATAAAGTTTTAACATGAAGGTATGAAATCAGCATCAAGTGTTTATACTAGAGAGAGAATTTAGATTTTGTAAACTTGAAGAAGAAGGTATATATATATATATCCATTCATTGTTTTCTTATCATGATGCAAGCACTAGAAAGTTTCATGCTAAAATCGTTGAGATAAGATTTAACATATGAGGCATTTAAAAACTTTGATGCAGAGAGTACGTAATTTCATAAAAAGATAATTTCAATACATGAAGTAGAATGTTAAACCTTATACTAGATTTAATGAATAAATTGAGACTTATCTTTAATTATGTGTCAACGCACCCATTTGTATGAAAATTTCATTTATTCCATGGGTAGCTTGGCACACCTACATCTACACCCTCATATTTTCATTTTGGGTACCCAAGCTTGCTTGGGTCCTTGAGGGTTAGTGCATATGGTTCCTTTTGGAATCCAAATCTGTTTAATCGTAATAACTTTACCATTTGATTTATTCGTATTAGAACCATAGGTAAAGTTTTTATGCCCAATCTTTTTATGTTTGAAATAAGTTATCTTATTTGATGGTTTGCTTGGCGAATTGATAACCTTTTTCTTTAGGGGTTTAAGCAAAGGAATCCAGCCAAGTCTTGATTTATCAAAAACAGCATGTTGCTTTCAAACATCGTTTTTAATCTTTCTGAACTTACAGTGAATTTGTTAATAAAAGATTTCAATTGGTTAACTTCTTCACTTAAGTTTTGATTTTCTTTAATTAAATTCTGATTTTTCTGAATCAATTCTTCGAATTTAATCTTAAGCGTTCATTCTCAGAATTTAATTTTCTTTCATTTCAGCAGAAGAATTTCTTTCTTCTGACATTTTCAGATGTAGCTTTTTATTCTTTAAACTAAGCTTCTTGTATTCTAAGTATAAATCAGAAAATGCATCATGAAGTTCATCAAATGTAAAATCAGATTGAGCTTCAGTATGTACTTGATTTTTGAATGAGAAATCACTTTGTATTCGAGTACATACCTCATCTTCATGTGCCACAAAGCATAGATTTTCAATTTCAGTTTGCTGCTCTTCTTCTTCTGAGCTAGTCAAATTCACTAGAAATGTTAGTGCATTCATATTTAACTTCAAGCATACTCCATATTTCTTAGCAGTCATGCAAAAAGATATGTTATTAAGTTCACTATCATCCAATGCACAATATAGAATATTCATGGCTTTTGCATTTTGCTGAGCCATTTTCTTATCATGATTAGCATTTGTATGTAGCCCATTGACTATGATACTCCATAAATCGTAGTCATGTGCTTGAATGAAAATGCGCATGCGTGCTTTCCAATGTGTGCAGTTTATACCATTAAATAGTGGAGGTCTATCAATTAATTGTCCCTCACTCATAGAACATCCTACTTGGGTTGTCATGATCTTTAACTCTTGATTGTGAGATCAATAATTACTATTGGAGCACCTTGCTCTGATACCACTTGTTGCCCAAGGTGACAAGCCAAGAGGGGGGGGGTGAATTGGTTTCTCTTAATTTTAACTCTTACTTATGTTAAATGATGAGTTAGTGGAATTAAACAAATCACAATACAAACAACAAGAAGTATAGTGGTTCGGTGCTCTCCTTAGCACCTACGTCCACTCCCCAAGCGACCCTTGGGAATTCACTATAATCCCGCGGATTACAGTTGGATTGTTTTCCGGGCTCACAATCCAAAAACCTTTACACTTTGGTTTTCCGGATTCACCAAAAACCTATGTTGGTTTTACGGGCTCACCAACAAACCTATACAATTGGTTTTACGGTTCACCAACAACTTACGGGTTGACCAACAACCTACGTTGGTTTTACGGGATTACCAACAACCTATGTTGGTTTTGCGGGTTACCAACAACCTACGTTGGTTTTACGGGCTTACCAACAACCTATGTTGGTTTTACGGGCTTACCAACAACCTACAATGTTGGTTTTACGGGCTTACCAACAAACCTTACAACAAGGTGATTAATAAAAGAAGTAAGAAGATTTAAGCTCCTAGATGAGCAAATATAACAATATAATCTACAAAGAAGAGTTTAGAGAATAGTTATCGCTTGATGTGTCTTCTCTCTTCTTTGTCAAGGATGCTTCACTCTTCAAGGGTGGATGGAGCTCTTAATGACTCTTGGAATCTGCTCAACCACTTTCTTTTGACTCTTGAATGAAGCACTTGGATGAAGCTTGCCTTGCTAGGGTTTTCTCTTGAATGCACTTGATGTATTTTCCCAAGCTTGCTTCCTCTGATGAATACTCCCTCTTAAATACTTCTCCAACCTCCAAATAGTCCTTCCTGACCGTTGGATTGAAGAACTAGCCGTTTATAGCCGTTGGGAGTCCAAAAAGCACTTCTGCACAACTAGCCGTTATGCTTCTGCCCGTGCTTGGGTCGGCTCAACCTGTCCTTGGGTCGACCCAACTTTCACTTGGGTCGACTCAAACATTCCTTGGGTCGACCCTCTCAGAAACACAGAAACTTTATAATTCAGCCTTCCTTCACTTGGGTCGACCCAACCTTTCTTTGGGTCGACTCAAAGTTCACTTGGGTCGACTCAACTTCTTCTTGGGTCGACCCTAACAGGGTTTCCAGAGAACCTTTTCTGTCTTCTTTTCTGTCTTGCCTTTGGGTCGACCCTCTCAGGGTTTGGGTCGACTCAAGCTTGGGTCGACTCAATTACTGTTTGGGTCGACCCTCTCAGTAAATCCAGAGAACCATTTTTCTGTCTTGTTTTGAGGATCTTGATCCTTGGGTCGACTCATGCTTTCCTTGGGTCGACCCAACTCACTGTTCATCTTTGCCATTTTTTCAGAAGTGTGCCAAATGTTTTCTTGATGTGCCGGGGTCGACCCAATCATCCTTTGGGTCGACTCAATCCACACTTTGCTGCATCTCAAGGTTAGATTCATTCAAATGAACAATGAAATGTATCTATATCAATTAATACAAAATATACTGAGAGTAATAAACTTATAAATGAAGTATCGATTTAACTTATAACATACTCTAGATAATTACTTGTTAATCATCAAAATAACACTATCATCCTCAATGTACGTGCCAAGTAGGGTGTACCTCTCATGCAGTTGGAGTTAAGTGCTCCAGGTTGACTCAGCGGCCTTCTTTGGCCTTGTCTGTTGGCGATCAAGCCGAAAGTCGAGCCGAGCTCGATTAGTCGATGGAGATCGAG
>NW_024069920.1:0-24917 GCF_009389715.1 Phoenix dactylifera
CACGCAGCTCGGTTTGAAGTGTCCAAGAGGCTCTTCAAAGCCAAGATGCACGATGGGCAGTCTGTCCATGATCATGGTTTGACCATGATAAAGGACTTAAGAAGCTTGAGAAGCTGGCATGACCATGCACAAGGAATTGCAAACGGATTTGATCCCGCAATCCCTTCAGCTTCATATGAATAGTTTATAGTAAATTACCATATGAACAAGATTGTATGCACCAAAATAGAATTGTTAAATAAATTGGTAACTACTTAGGGACCTTGAAGAAGTTCAAGGGGCATCGTTTTCGCTGTCAAGTTGGTTTCTACTTTCAAGAGAGAGTCTATTTGGAAGAAGAAGAAGCCTGCGAAGAAGCAGAAGACTAAGAAAACACCAAGTAAGGAAGTTCCAAGAAAAAGGCCAATTGCAAGGAAAAGTGTTTCCATTGCATCATGGACGGCCATTGGAAGAGGAACTGTCCTACATACATGGGAAGCATAAAGAACATGAAGGGTGACAGACCTTCAGAAGGTTGTCAGATATGCTCAGGATACTTAGGGACTGTTACCTATTGCTAGCAGAAATTTGATTTCTGTATTTTATTTAGCACAGAAAGATTTTTATTTGAAAATTAAATTGATTCAACATGGTTTTATGATTGACAGTCTCTATCACATACATATGGATGTATCTGTGAATATATCTGAGCAAACAGTGAATACCATAGGATCTAATAGATCCAAAAATGAGATAAATCTAAAGTATTTATGGCACCTCAGGCTTGGCCATATAGGAGAAGACAGAATAAACAAATTGGAGAAACATGAGCTTTTGGGCTCATTGACTTTCGAGTCATATTTGATTTGTGAATTCTGCCTTCAAGGAAAGATGGCCAAATTATCCTTTGTAGGACACAGGGAGGTCCACTGAAATACTTACCCTAGTACACACTGATGTGTGTGGCCCATTCGATGTGCAGGCTAGGGGTTGTAATTTTTTACTTCATTTTACCGATGATTACTCACGGTATGGATATGTGTATGAGACACAAATATGAAACTTTTGAAAGGTTCAAAAAGCTTAGATATGAAGTAGAAAAATAAGCACAAAAACTCATTAAGGTTCTTCGATCAGATCGAGGAAGTGAATACCTTAATGGAGAGTTCCGTGATTATCTCAAGGAGAATGGTATAGTTTCATAATGGACTCCTCCTGGTACACCTCAGCTCAATGGAGTGTCAGAGAGGAGGAATCGGACTCTATTGATATGGTCCAGTCCATGATGAGCTTCACTGATTTACCCTTGTTTCTTTAGATAGATGCCCTATTTTCAGCTATTTACTTGTTGAATAGAGTTCCCTCTAAAGTCCATTCCTACCGCACCATATGAGATATGACATGGTAAGAAACCAAGTCTTGGTCATCTCAAGATTTGGGGATGTCCGGCCCACGTCAAGAGACTACAGGCAGACAAGTTAGAGGCTAGGACCATAAGTGCTCGTTTTATAGGATATCCTAAAGAGTCATTAGGATACAATTTTTACGTCTCAGAGGATCACAATGTGTTTGTGAGCCGTCATGCCATCTTCTTGGAAAAACAGTTTATCCTTGATAGAGGCAGTGGGAGGAAAATTGAGCTTGAAGAGAAAGTCTCTGAAAAGCAACGAGTCATGGATCCTATCGAACCCATTCATACAGAGCCAGTACACGATGTCCCTCAACCACCTCGCAGATCTAGTAGGGTCTCCCATCCTCCCGATAGATACTTAGGTATACTAGAAGAGGATACCGAGGAAATGTTCCTAGTGGGAGATAGGGATCACACGCAGGATCCCAAAACCTACGACGAGGCGATATCTGATATCGATTCCGAGAAATGGTTGGAAGCTATGAAGTCAGAGTTAGACTCCATGCATTCCAACCAAGTCTGGACCTTAGTAGATCCACCAGAAGGTATTGTACCTATTGGATGCAAATGGATCTACAAAAGGAAGATAGGTTCGGATGGAGAGGTAGAGACCTATAAGGCAAGGCTTGTGGCGAAAGGGTATAGTCAGCGCGAGGGCATTGACTATCAGGAGACCTTTTCACCTGTAGCCATGCTAAAATCCATCCGAACATTGCTTGCCATTGCAGCATTTCATGATTATGAAATCTGGCAGATGGATGTGAAAACAGCTTTCCTGAATGGATATCTTGATGAAGACATCTATATGGAACAGCCTTTGGGTTTCACTTCCAGTGATGGAGATCACAAGGTCTGCAAGCTGCAAAGGTCCATCTATGGACTAAAGCAAGCATCTCGGAGTTGGAACACTCGTTTCGATGACGCAATCAAAACGTTTGATTTCATCAAAAACGAAGAGGAACCGTGTGTTTACAAAAGGGTTAGTGGGAGCGCTGTCGTATTTCTCGTACTGTACGTGGACGACATCCTCCTGATAGGGAATGATATTCCCATGCTAACCTCGGTCAAGGTCAGGTTGTCAAAAAGGTTCTCCATGAAAGACCTTGGGGAAGCATCCTATATTTTGGGAATAAAGGTCTATAGAGATAGATCTAAAAGGATGCTTGGCCTATCACAGAAGATGTACATAGAGGAAGTGCTGAAAAGGTTCAGCATGGAAAACTCTAAAAGGGGTCTCTTACCCCTAAGGCATGGAATTAATCTCTCCAAGAAGATGTGCCCCAACACATCTGAAGAGATTCAACGCATGAGCAAGATCCCCTATGCATCAGCAATAGGGAGCCTCATGTATGCCATGCTATGTACATGACTTGATATAGTACATGCTGTGAATGTCACGAGCATATGTCAATCAGATCCAGGCAAAAAGCACTGGATAGCTGTGAAGAACAGTCTTAAGTACTTGAGAAGAACTAAGGACATGTTCTTGGTCTTTGGAGAAGATCAGAGTTGAAGGTAGAAGGATGCACACATATTGATGATAGAAAGTCTACATCAGAATATGTGCAATGGTGGTTCAGTAAATTGGAAGAGTTCCAAACAACCGATCATTATAGATTCTACCTTAGAAGCTGAATGTTAAGCCGTATCTAAGGGTGCAGTGGAAACCTTCTGGTTAAAAGTTCATTGCAGAGTTAGGTGTAATGTCATTAGATCATAACACTGCGATAACATTGGCACCATAGCACTAGCTAGGAGCCAAGGTCTCATCAGAATCAAGCACATAGAGCGGCGCTTCCACCTCATACGCGACTATTGAAAGAAATATGTAGAGGTCAGAGAGTAGACTCCACGGAAATGTGGCAGACCCGTTCACTAAGCAGCTAAGTCAGCAAAAACTGAAGCACCTTGAGAAGATGGGGCTTAGATATATGCTGATTGGCTTTAGTGCAAGTGGGAGATTGTTAGATGTATGCCCTAGAAGCCAATCTGGCTGACACATTGTTAATTCTAGGGACATAATTTTGTACTTGACTATTTATTATTGAATAAATAAAAGGCATCTTTTCATTCATATTATTTATGTCTATGAATCGTCCAAGAAATTAATAAGATGATGATGCATATTCTCAAGAGTTGAGAATTTGAGCCATGTATCATTGGTGATTAATTTCTAAATGCTCCTGATCAATGGATCATCACGAGGACGGTGATCGATCCGATCAGTGCACAGATCACTTTCCTTCTGGATGGACGAGACTTGAGTCCACAGTGTAGGGACACTGAAGTGATAGTGCAGGTGCTTGTTAGAGAACAAGGGTACTGAGCGTGACCAAGACAAGAAGTCACTTGGATGTCTATCCACTCGTCAGTGACTTGCTTGATGTTGCAGTAGTATGACTGGTCCTTTGACCTGCGGTGCTTCAGCTACTCACAGTGAGGTTATTGTAGTTTGACTACACGTATACATGGTCTCTAGTCATATGGGTCCTTGTAGTGTAGATTGGCTGCAGTAAGTTCACTGTAGGAGTAGGGTATGCACTTACATGGAATCTATCGACCTTGATAGAAGAGGAGTGATCCTATGTGATTTGTTAGACTGAGTTCTAAGACCTTGGCCAGGGCAGTAATATAAAGTGGAGAAAGAGTTTTCCACTATCGAACTCGAGTCGAATAAATCTTGACATATGACAGACGAAGGGGTTTGACGAGTTATCCATGACCTCCGTCCTGTAGGGATCCACGATAGTAGGACTGTATCACACGATAACTGCACCTAGAGGTTCATCATTCTATTCTACTGGGTAGCCACTACATGCTGCTAGGTGTCACTGGTGGATGGTGGGACTCACAGGGATTATCTCGATGATCGATAAACCCTAATGAGTAGAGTTGGAATCGTTCCAATCCATTGAAAGGAGTTTTCAATGATATTGTGATAGAGATCATAATATATCTCACTACCAGTCAGAGTAGAACCTATGGGGTCACACACACTAGAAGTAATGACCGATCCGATGGTTGAATCGTGATTAGGAATCACAAGTAATCATTTGATTGATAATAAGTTGAAGAAGGAACAAAGGAATTGATTAATTGGACTTAAAACAAGAGTCCTACTTGGAGTAGGATTCATAGAGTCCTAATTGGATTAGGACTAGAAATCCTACTTGGACTGGGATTCCTACTTGGACTGGAATCCTATTTGGAGTAGGACTAGGAGTCCTACTTGGAGTAGGATTCATAGAGTCCTAATTGGATTAGGACAGGAATCCTACTTGGACTGGGATTCCTACTTGGACTGGGAATCCTATTAGGAGTAGGACTAGGATTCCTACTTGGAGTAGGATTCCTATAATCCTAATTAGATTAGGAGTTTTGAATTAAATTTGGATTCCTACTTGGAGTAGGATTCCTAGAGTCCTAATCGGATTAGGACTTCGAATTCAAATTAGAGTCCTAATTGGATTAGGACTAGAATTAAACAAGTCCTAATTGGATTAGGATTTCTTAAGTCCAATTAATTATTAATCCAATGAATCAAGATGGCTCCTAATTAGATTAGGATTGAAGAGTTCAATTGAGTCATGGTTCATTCAAGTTCTAATTGGATTAGGACTAGCATAGATTGAACCCAATTGATTCATGATTTGGACTAAACCAAATAGGAGCCCTAGATGCCTTTATAAGGCTTTGAAAGGAGGTGCCCTCATATATGAGAAGCCCTCCTCCTCTCCATCACGTGGCCACCCTCCTCTCCTCTCTTTTCAGCACCAACAACAAAGGGAAGAAAAGGATCTTGGTGGCCTCCTTCTTCCTCCACCGTTTGGTTCCAACGCAAGGAAGAAAAAGAAGGCTGCAGGGCTTCGTTCCTCTTCTTCTCTCATCCTTCTTCTTCCTCCTCCCAAGCACAATCAAGGATTGATTGAAAGGGAGGATATCAGCCATCAAAGTTATCTCTGCAAGGGAGCTAGCACCCCGGGGAGATAGAAAGCTTGGATCGGTTTTCTGCTTCGTGTGGATACCCGTAGAGGCCGGGCACTTGAACGGCTTCAAGCGAACCTTCATCCTAAACCACGATCATCAGTTTGCGGTGATCATCTACCCACACAAGGTGAAGATCTGATCTTCTAATGCTATTTAAAAGTTTTAATTCTTATCTAACTACGAACGGTTCATGAAACAACGTTCATGCGATGAACGTCGATCCCGCTTATGCCGATTCCGCTGCCATCTGAATTTTTTTTGAAATATCAGCGGCATGGGCGGGTTCCCAACAATTAGGAGTATGAGACTATAACCCACCTTGGATTAATGCCAAGTGTCCAATCCTTGTGCTTATTGATGCATGACATATGTCCACTTAATCAATTGATTAATTTTCTAATCATATTAGGATTCCTAATCACATTAGGAGAATTAATTGATTTGGGAGCATGCATCCTACGACGACATGTGGACTTTAAATTCCGCATAGTGTGAACATGACTTAAGTCATATTCATCCTACGACGATATGTGGTCTTTAAAATCTGCACAAACCTTGGTTTAATCAAATTGACCCAATCATGAACCCAAATCAATTTGGGTCGAACCCAATTTGATTTGGCTCATTAAATCAGCCCAATTGCAATCCAATTGCAATCAATTCCACTTAATTCTTCTTCCATTAACTCACTAACACTTAGTGGGTTAATTCAATCGCTAATTATATTGATGATTGATTTCTATTGTGATTCAAAATCACAATTATGATAGTCCGACTAATTAAATCCTCTATGTGTGTGACCCCGTAGGTTCTATTCTGACTGGTAGTGAGACATATTGAGATCTCCATCTCAATATCACTGAAACTCGTTTCAGTGGACTAAAACGATTTCAGTTCTACTCTCAAGGTTCACTGATCACCAAGTGAATGCCTTTGAGTCTCACAATCTACTAGTGATACCTAGCAGTATGTGGTGGCAACCCAGCAGAATGGAATGTCTGAACCTCTAGGTGCAGTTAGCGTATGATACAGTCCCTCTATCATGGATCCCGACGTGACAGAGGTTATGGATATCTCGTAAACCCCATTGTCCGTCAGATGTCAAATTTATACGACTTCCAGTTCGAGATATGGAAAACTCTTTTTCCAAAATACCTGGTCAAAAATTTATCAAACTTAGTCTCATAAATCACATAGGATCATCCCTAATCTATCAAGGTCGATAGATCCCATCTAGATGCAACCCTATTCCAAAATGAACCTACTGTAGCCAATCCGCACTACAAGGATCCAAATGGATAGGGCTCAAGTTCACATGCTCGTCAAACTACAGCAACCTCACAGTGAATAGCTGAGGCATCGCAGGTTAAAGGACCAGTCATATGTGACTACTATCTTTGGTCACGCTCAGTACCTTGTTCTATAACAAGTACTTGCATAATCACTCCAATGTCTCTATACTGTGGACTCGAGACTCGTCCATCTGACTAAGTGATCTGTGCACTAATCTCAGCGGATCGATCACCGTCCTTCGTGATAGATCCATCGATTAGGAGCATTTAGAAATTAATTTCTAATGACACATGCCTCAAATTCTCAACTCCTTGAGAATATGTGTCATCATCTATTAATTTCTTGGATGATTCATGGACACATACAAACATGAATGAAAAATAAATTGCCCAATCTTATTTATTAATAAGAGTCAAATTATAAATTTATGCCCCAGATTACAAATATGCGTCAGTCACGTTGGCTTCTAGAGCATACTTGTAACAATCTCCCACTTGCACTAACGCCAATCAGACATGTATTTAAGTCCAATTTTTCAAGATAGACTTTTAATTTCTTCTGACTCAGCTGCTTAGTGAATGGGTCCACCACGTTATTAGTGGAGTCTACTCTCTGCATCTCTACATACTTCTTTTCAAGGTAGTCGCGAATTAGATTAAATCGCTGCTCTATGTGCTTGGACTTCTGGTGAGACCTCGGCTCCTTACCTAGTGCTATGGCGTCGTTGTTGTCGCAGAAAAGGGTTATGGCATCTGATGATATGACTCCTAGCTCTTTGACAAACTTCTATACTAGAACGCTTCCTTCGCAGCATCCGATGCAGCAATGTACTCTGCTTCCATGGTAGAATCTACAATAATCGATTGCTTGGGAACTCTTCCAATTTACCGATCCTCCATTGCATAAGAATACATATCCTGATGTAGACTTTCTATCATCAGGATCAGTCATGAAATCTGAATCAGTATATTCTTCTACCTTTAACTCTGTGGCCTCCCCCAAAGATCAAAAACATATCCTTAGTCCTTCTCAAATACTTAAGGATATTTTCACAGCTATGCAGTGCTCCTTGCCTGGATTTGACTGACATCTGCTCGTGACACTCACAGCATGTGCTATATCAGGTCGAGTACATAGCATGGCATACATGAGGCTCCCTATTGCCGATGCATAAGGAATCCTATCTGCGCTGAATCTCTTCAAATATTTGGGGCACATCTTTTGGAGAGATTTATCCCATGCCTTAGGGGTAACAATTCCTCTTAGAGTTTTCCATGCTAAACCTCTTCAGCACTTCCTCTATGTAACTTTCTGTGATAGGCCAAGCATCTTCTTAGATCTATCTCTATAGACCTTAATTTCCAAATATAAGATGCTTCACCTAGGTCTTTCATGGAAAACTTCTTAGACAGCCATAACTTGACCGATGTGAGAATGGAAATATCATTTCCAATTAGGAGTATATCATCCATGTACAATACGAGGAATACTATAGCCCTCCTACTGACCTTTTTGTACACACATGGTCTCTTCATTTTTGATGAAATCAAACGATTTGATCACATCATCGAAACGAGTGTTCCAACTCAGAGATGCTTGCTTTAGTCCATAAATGGATTTTTGCAGCTTGCAGACCTTGTGATCACCATCACTGGAAGTGAAACCTTGAGGCTGTTTCATATAGATATCTTCCTCAAGATATCTATTAAGGAATACAGTTTTCACATCCATCTGTCATATCTCATAATCATGATAAGCTGCAATGGCAAGCAACGTTCGAATGGACTTCAGCATGGCTACAGTGAAAAGGTATCCGATAGTCAAAGCCTCACGCTGACTATAATCTTTTGCCACCAACCTTCCCTTATAGGTCTCTACCTTGCCATCCGAACCTATTTTTCTTTTGTAGATCCATTTACACCCAATAGGTACAATACCTTCAGGTAGATATACTAAGGTCCATATTTGGTGAGAATGCATGGAGTCTATTTCTGACTTCATTGCATCCATCCATTTTTCGAAGTTGATGTCTAACATCGCTTCGTTGTAGGTCTTGGGATCATTACTATGATCTCTTTCTCCCATGAGGAACTCTCACTACAGGAAAATTGGAAAAAGCCGACCCTTTTTTGCCGACGCTATTCACTCGCGTCGGGAAAAATGCCCCAAGCGCCACATATCCTCACGCTTCAAAGAAGCGTCGGTAGCCTCCTCCCCAAATACAACTCTCCCGATCGATCCCCTAGCCTGTCATCCTTTCCGCCTCTCCGCCCTCCCCGAGTACCCACCCGATCGAGCCCTAGCTAGCCTCCTCTTCGGCACGAGCGCTGCCTCCGCCCTCAAGCCTCCTCCCTCCTCTCCGACGTCGACCGACCGGCCCTCAAGCCTCGAGTGAGCTTCACCTCCGCTCGAGGATCTTCCCGAGGATCTTCTCCTCGTCCCTCCTCTCCGGCTCCGACCAATTGGCCTCAAGCATTGATCGAGCTTCGCCTCCGCCGAGGATCTTCCCGAGGATCTTCTCCTTGTTCTTTGGAAGCGCCGATTCGAGGTATGCCCCCTTCCTCTCTGGTTTCTGGTGATTGCCCTGGTGCTTATATCAAGAATTTACCTCACGAAGGTCTGCATCCAATTTTATAAGTTCTCTGGGATCCCATGAATGGACAGAACTTGCATTTTCTGAATGTCTAAAAGCATTTAGGTTACTGTTATTTGAGTTTGCTATGTTTTCATTGTTGGTCCATGCCTTCTTTCCTCACTGTACTAAATTCCCCCGTTTCCGAACTATGTTTTAATCAGCATGGATATGGTGTATTCGCAGGGTAGCATCATAAGAATGGATTTAAAATAACAGTCGGCATAGACTAGAATTAATTATATGGTCCACTAGCTACCTTGCTAAATTAGTTTTAGAGAAATAAAGATCTCCGTGGATGTTGTAGAAGTTTTCTATATGGTATGCATGATTCACCCAAGTAATTGCCAGTCTCTGCAAGTTCTAAAAGCCCCAGGAGATGCAGATGGATAGTATTTAAATATGGATCGCATTTTATTCTTTTTATTCTATCTACTTATTTGAACACTTGAAATAGAGATGAAGACCAGCTACTTTCTCAAAGTAATATTGTTCATGACATAGGAATTGTTTTACATGGTAGCATAAGTTTCAAGGTGCCAACATTAGGTAGTAAATCTCTTATAATATGATCTCATTTCCATGACAAAGAAGTAAGAAAGCATCCAAACCAATTTCAAGCAGCAATGGAATTGCCAGATGGATCGATTGCATCGAGAGAGTATTTTTTGGGTTCTCCTGCTCCAATATACATTTATGACATAACACGAGAAAAGAATATGATATGGCACAAGAAACCTACTTGTGCCTTTCCCTTCAAAGCAACTGCATTTAATGATAGGAAATACGCACATACATATATATATATACATATACATATATATATACATATACATATACATATATATACATATACATATACATATATATATTACATATACATATACAATATATATACATATACATATATATATAATACATATACACATATAATATATACACATATACATATATAATAACATATACATATATATATATATACATATATATATATATACATATATTATAATATATACATATACATATATATATATACATATATATATGTATTGGTATGTATATGTGTCATCTGCATATGAATGCTATATTTATCATCTGCATATGTATTGGATGTACAGATATATTGAAATGCATTTTATCAGAGTTATATATGTAGTCTTTTTGGGGGATGAACTATATGTTGTCATCTTTATGAGTGTGGATGAAGCAATGAGGTAGCTTGGGAGACTGGATAAAATGCAAGACTGGTACCAGTGTCATTTATTGCAATGACACTCAAACCTCATACTAATGCTTGATATAATAAAAGCTGGGATTCTAATAATGTAAATAGATGCACAAATCTGGCATATGCAAATGGCTATGATATAATCATCAAAACCTCATACTAATGCTTAGAATTGACAGAAAAAAATATGAAGATTTTTCATTAAATTTTGTTTTTGCTTGAAAGAGATAATGGGGGACTTTTGCGGGAAAGAAAGTGCCGAGGTTTGAGTGACCAATTAGTCGTCAAAATCTTCTTTCTTGATAGGCCCACCATAGATAGGTGTTCCTTGAATTCAAGCAGGGTTGAAGATAAATCCAGTTCCTTACAAACTATTCGTTATAGGTCAATATGAAGTTTTCCTCTGTTTTTTTTCCCCCTTTTCTTCCTTTCCTTCAGAAAAAATTGATTAGGATTGCTACACAAAAATTGCTTCTAGTATACAGTAATAATGCATTACCACCAGAGTTTGAACCTTCCAGGGATAAGCTCTTGAAGGGAGAGTGGTGCTAACCAGCTAACCTCATAGCTGTTTGGTAGAGATTCTAGTCTTAGAATCCCATGCTGTGACATGGGCAATAATGGCAGCACCCTTCTTTCACATAAATTGTTTTTTTGAAATTTCCACTGTGGTTTTTCTCAAAAGGAAAAAAAAAGGACTTTGCAATATGGTATTCTTTACCTCATTCTTTCTTGATTTCATCTAAATTGACCGAGCAGGTTAAATCATGAATGGAAACAATCTGTAAAGTATGGCTTCCCTCCTTTCAGGGTAAATAGTGACCGTGTAGCAGCCATTTGAAGTAATTAGATTTTCAATTCTACTGTATTTTACTGACTTTCTGCCTTGGATTATATGTTGATAGACTGGTATTAACAGGGTTGCAGTTCATGAATTGACATAGTTACTGGCTAGATATCCATCTCTGAGTTTTTTGTTTCTTTTTTGAAAAAAAAACCATTACAATCTGTTAGTTGTTTGATATTCTTCATCTGGTAGTTTGGAATTTAATTAGCAATGTCCAGTCTCATATTAAGTATGAGTTAAATCGTAGGCAAGTTTTGCATGTTAGTTATTTTTTTTTTTGTGGAAGAATGTTAATTATTTAATTAAAGTGAGGTCTTTAACAATCTTTCTTGCCTTCATGGAAGTTATCTCCCAGCTTCTTACTCTGTTTTGAGGCTCCTGTGGCCAGGTTAAAGCTTTGCAATCCCGTTCACCCAGCACATACGCATTGCTTTAGTTTGTGCTCCGCACCCATGAAATTTTTCTGCTCTTGAGGATGACAACCTCAGGTTAGAAACATGCTTATGCTTAATTGTCTTTTAGAAGCCGTGCATCCTCTCTAACGCTCACCATATCCTGTGAAATTTCACTTATTTACGCAAGGAGTTATTTGCCAACGCACACAAGTGTTTTGTAACGATCGATTATCCTGAGCCCATCCAGCACTAGCATGAAATCCTACCAAAATTGTGTCCATCGTCTCGACATCCACTTTGAGTGTAACCCTCTCTGCCAATTGGGGCCTGAATGACACCACTTTACAAGCTGGGATTTTTCTAATTTGAGGTTCCAGTGCCAGTGTACCCACTCGTGTGCTGCATTTCTTTTGACAAGCTATCTTATGTAAGGATACCAGTCTTTTTGAACGGAAGCTCTATATCTGTGGCCTAAAAAGCTAGTATCTTTTAACTGTGGAACTTCTTCATGGCATCAATGGCAGAAAGGTACGCAACCACTTTCAAGGCATCTTTTAACTGTGGAACTTCTTCAAGGCTGTCTCTCTACAACGTGTGACTAGTGAACTTTGAACCACATCGTTAAATTCTTTAAATTGTTCTGATAAATCTCTTGTGATATAGCTTCTACTTCAGAATTGCATAATCACATTGTGCATTGTATGCCAAAACAATGCTGATTGCACTGCTAGCTCCAGTCATGTAATTGATCATGCAGTGCTTTCAGGTTCAGTAATATCTAGAAAGAACGCATATTCATCTCTTGTCTATGGGAAGAGTAGTGTAATAATTTTATCCTATCCATTTTTTATATAATTTTTGCCATTCATTGTGATTATCTGATTCTTTTCCCAATTTCTCCCTACTTTTCTCTGCAATGTAAATTTTGCATAAATCTACTCTCGTTTACAAGCTTCTTATGCTTCTCCTTTACAGGCAAGTAGAAACAATCCTTTGATACTACTTCTATGCAAGCGACTAAGGTCTAGTTCACTTTTAAACCAAAGCTGCCCTTATTTCGCTGCATGGTTAATAACTATCTGATTTTGCCATCAGACTTGATACAGGATTATTAGTTGCTAGATATTTATTTTTCTTGGCAACTTTCTTCTTCATAGTTGTGAAATGGTTAGTCCCCACACTCTTTGTCCTACATTATTGCTTGTCTTTTTCCTGCATATGGCTAATTTATCTGGTTGAATGAATTATTGTGTTCTCTTTTATTAGCAATTCATTTAGTATAAATTTATCATTAACTAATATTAATTCTTTTTTGTGCATACCAGGTAACAATATGCCCCGAGGAAAACGATTTAGAGATGTGGAGTTCCAGCATTCTCAGGTCGGATCTTCTTTTGATCAGTCCCTGTAGTTCCAGCAGCCATGTGAGCACCCAGCAGCACGAGTCTGAATTCAGCGCGAGCCTCCTGCTGATTGCCTAGGGGAGGATGTTGCTATGGATGAGCTCTGGATCCAGGGTAATTCGATTCAAAGTTCATATTTTATGTTCATATTTGTCGTCAATTTTTAAAGATATATTTTATTTAATTTTAATAGATGGACAAGGGACGGTGAGAACGAGACGAGGACCCACTCAAGCAAAGGATGTGTGGCAGCTTCGTGAGGGTGAGAAGATCATCATGCGATGTAATAAATTGGGGCAGCCCATCAATAGAGCTGGAAGTCTTCAATCAAGCTTTTAGGATCGGTTGCACGTGATGCAAAAATAAAATTGTTCTCCCAAGTGCAGGAGAATCGCACAAGTAGTAAATTCTTGGGAGTCCGAGGTCGAATCCTCAGGGAACGAAATGTATATGAGATTATTAATATAATTTAGATTAATTAATTCAATAAATTTGTGGATTAAAATTATGTTTTGATTTTTAGAAATTAAAATCGGAGAACAATATGGCAATAAACAAAGTTTAATAAAATAAAGATGGTAGGGATCTGGAATCCCCCTTGACGATATTGCATCCAAGAAATAAACTCTATGGTTCTTGATTAAAAATGAATGGTAGGATAGATCTAATCATGGTATATGTTTCATGAACATATGAACTCAATTTCTAAGCATTCGTCGTGCGTTCTATGTCTACGACGAATCAAATACTAAAGCAATCCATATATCAATAATCATAATCCATTAAAGAGCTATCTACGAAATAACTATGCATGGATCAAAAACATATCAGTAAATATAATTCATTCAAGGCAAAGTTTAGAGTTTACTTCAAAGAGCAATACATCAAAGGTTCCTCCATCTCCCTCCCTAAGATCCGGGAGCGTGTGAGAGCTGAAGATGAAGCTTGGACTGTTGGCGCTTAGGATTCGGATGACTGGATCGAAGGATGGGCGCAGACGAGTGCTGGATCACACGCGGACGGGATCTGAGGAGGCTGGAACGTGGAAGCTTGGGAGATTTGATCGCAGAAGGCTGAGATCTAGATGAGATACGGATCCAGAAGCAGTGGATGCGGGAGAATCGCGGGAGAAAAGGATCTTTACTGGGATGGAGATGCTAGGAAGCGCGGGTGGATCGTGATCATGGAGCTGGGATCTCGGAAGAGCTGGGCGGAAGAAAAGAATCTAGGCTCGGGGCTGAGACGCGCTGAGACATGGTGGATGGCTCGCGGAAGCTTGGAGAAGCTGGGATGAGGTGTGCGCTTGTGAGGAGCTCGGACGTGGACGACTGGGATGCCTCCCGCGTGACACGTGGAATAGATGCTGGCTTGCAGATGCTTGGGCTTGTAGAAAATTAAAGCTGCGACGAAGTGGACCACTGAACTTGACCTCCTTTTAGTGTGCAACCGGGGTCGACCCATGCGGTTGGCTGGTCACTACAGTGATGCATCTTTTTGAACCCAATGTGTATTTTAGCTTTGATTTCCGATCACCTGCACCCTACAAAAACATAATATTAATGCAGCATTTTTATCATTTTTTTGTTAGCAATAATACTAATTTAAGGGATGTATAAATCGCACTTTTGTGCTCTCATCACACCCCCCAACTAGCTTATTGCTAGTCTCTAGCAATTAACGAGCAAATAATAAAATGAGAGTGCAAAAGGTGTGGTTTAACCTATGATGTTTTATTAGAACTAATTGCATAAAATTAAGATAAGTACTCACTTTCGTAGGAATCACGGTTGCACTTAGCACGTGCAAGAAGCCGTTAAACCCCTAGGTTACCCTAGTGGACGAGTGTTGTCTCGTGAAGGTTTTCAGGGATGTTACCCAAACATCATGAATTATATGGCATGAGATTCTAATAAAAATGTGAAATAAATGCTAAGCTAATACACATGTAATGAATTGATATATATTTACAAGCATGGCAACTATCAAAGCAAGGAAATATAAAAGTGTAGTGTGCATCAAATCGCACGACTTTCTCAGAGTACTAATACCTCCACCACAATCGGGCACCGCTTGAGTTTTAGGTGCACTACTCAAGTTCACAAGTGTTTTCTACAATTTATTAGAACCTGATCCATCAAATTTTCAGAATATCACATGTTGTCTAAAATTGTCAAGAATGGTTCACATGTAAAGAAAGAGCTATCAATCCCAACTAAACAACCCGAGTACACAGAGGTCCAACACAATGGAGTCAAACCAGCCATTACCACATATCACTAGGTTCAGCCTAACCAACTCATTCATGCTTATTTTTTTTCATTTTTTTTTTCAATACACATGACAACTATAGCTATCCAACCCCATTAGGCTCTAGTAAGGTCCATGTAGCGAGCTTTCAGTCAATGACCCCCGATCCAGTTGGCTCAAGACATTAGGTGAACACCCCTCGGACTTAATTACTCGAACCAGACTACGCCACGAGGCCAGACTTGTCATCATAAGTATTTTTTTTTTTTTGAATAATAATTATGCAAGAAAAGAGATGGTAGACTGAACATATAAATATTTTTATTATATATGTGACTGCATCGTGACTATAGGTCAACCAAGGTCGGATCATAAGGCACCTAAGTAATCTAACTGGGATATTCAACCTCTATCTTTATGTGAAAACCAAATCATGAACCTTATGGTACGAACAGAGACACTCATACTTCTTTTATGGATAAGGCTAACAAAAATGCAGTTAACAAATGTGAACTCCTGAGGCTTTTCTATTGTCATTAAGTACACGTGTGGGGATCTAATAATAGGTCTCTGATCAGTCATAGTATGCATGTGTTCCTTGCCTTAATAGTTGCACAAACTCAATATGAAAATACATGTGCATTTGCTCAGAAAAGAAAGTAATAGAATAAATCAAATGCAAAAACAAGTTTTTTTTTATTTTTTTATTTTATTTTATTTTTATTTTTTTTGATTAAAATATTTTCCTCCCCCAACTTAAACATTGCATTGTCCTCAATGTAAATAATGCAAGAAAACTATATATGAGAGACAATAGAGAAAATAATAGAGAGAAGAAGAATACCTTGAGCTGTTGATTTTCAGAAAGAAGACCTACAAAATAAGATGAAAACTAGAAATAAAAGAAAAAAAAATAATTCTAACTAATATACACATACCTTGGCCGTCCATGCTCAGTCATAAGAAGGCTCCTCCAAAGAAAAGGAGTCCTCTTCATCTGCAAAATTCTCAAAAAAAGGTTTTAATCTTTGTCCATTTACCTTAAAAATTGTGCCATCCTGTGGATTTTCAATTTCAACTGCCCCGTGTGGAAAAACAGTTTTTACAATAAAAGGACCTGTCCATCTTGATCGTAACTTTCCAGGAAACAGATGTAAGCGAGAGTCATACAAAAGAACTTTTTGTGCAGGTTCAAAAGATTTTCTTAGAATTGAGTTATCATGCCTAATTTTCATTCGTTCTTTACAAAGTCTAGCATTGTCATATGCATCCCGACGAATTTCATTCAATTCACTTAATTGTAATTTTCTAGCGAAACCAACATCTGACAATTCAAAGTTTAATTTTCTAATGGCCCAATACGATTTATGCTCTATTTCAACAGGTAGATGACATGCTTTTCCATAGACTAGCCGATACGGGGACATACCAAGAATAGTTTTATAAGCAGTACGGTAAGCCCACAATGCATCAGAAAGTTTTAAAGACCAGTCTTTGCGTGATGGATTCACCGTTTTCTCTAAAATTCGTTTAATCTCCCGATTGGCTAACTCTACTTGGCCACTAGTCTGCGGATGATAAGGGGTTGCAATTCTATGGGTGACACCGTACTTTCGTAACAAGATCTCAAAAGGCTTATTACAAAAATGTTTTTTCCCATCACTAATTATAACCTTGGGCATCCCAAACCTAGAAAAGCTGTTTTCTTTAAGAAATTTTAAAACTGGTTTGTGGTCATTTGTTCGACAAGACACAGCTTCTACCCATTTGGATACATACTCTACACCAACTAAAATGTACTCATATCCAAAAGATGGTGGAATGGGACCATGAAATCGATGCCCCACATGTCAAAAATTTCAATAGCAGTAATGGGCTGAAGAGGCTTGTTAGATGTATGCCCTAGAAGCCAATTGGCTGACACATTGTTGATTCTAGGGACATAATTTTGTACTTGACTATTTATTATTGAATAAATAAAAGGCATCTTTTCATTCATATTATTTATGTGTCTATGAATCGTCCAAGAAATTAATAAGATGATGATACATATTCTCAAGAGTTGAGAATTTGAGCCATGTATCATTGGTGATTAATTTCTAAATGCTCCTGATCAATGGATCATCACGAGGACGGTGATCGATCCGATCAGTGCACAGATCACTTTCCTTCTGGATGGACGAGACTTGAGTCCACAGTGTAGGGACACTGAAGTGATAGTGCAGGTGCTTGTTAGAGAACAAGGGTACTGAGCGTGACCAAGACAAGAAGTCACTTGGATGTCTATCCACTCGTCAGTGACTTGCTTGATGTTGCAGTAGTGTGACTGGTCCTTTGACCTGCGGTGCTTCGGCTACTCACAGTGAGGTTATTGTAGTTTGACTGCACACATACATGGTCTCTAGCCATATGGGTCCATGCAGTGTAGATTGGCTGCAGTAAGTTCACTGTAGGAGTAGGGTATGCACCTATAAGGAATCTATCGACCTTGATAGAAAGGAGAGATCCTATGTGATTTAGACTGAGTTCTAAGACCTTGGCCAGGGCAGTATATAGTGGAGAAAGAGTTTTCCACTATCGAACTCAAGTCGAATAAATCTTGACATATGACAGACGATGGGGTTTGACGAGTTGTCCATGACCTCCGTCCTGTAGGGATCCACGATAGTAGGACTGTATCACATGTTAACTGCACCTAGAGGTTCATCATTCTATTCTGCTGGGTAGCCACTACATGCTGCTAGGTGTCACTGGTGGATGGTGGGACTCATAGGGATTATCTCGATGATCGATAAACCCTAATGAGTTGAGTTGGAATCGTTCCAACCCATTGAAAGGAGTTTTCAATGATATATGATAGAGATCACAATATATCTCACTACCAGTCAGAATAGAACCTATGGGGTCACACACACTAGAAGTATTGACCGATCCGATGGTTGAAAGTGATTAGGAATCACAAGTAATCAATTCGATTGATAAAGTTGAAGAAGGAACAAAGGGAATTAATTAATTGGACTTGAAACAAGAATCCTACTTCGAGTAGGATTCCTAGAGTCCTAATTGGATTAGGACTGGGAATCCTAGTTGGAGTAGGACTGGGATTCCTACTTGGAATAGGATTCCTACAATCCTAATGAGATTAGGATTTTGAATTAAAATTGGATTCCTACTTGGAGTAGGATTCCTAGAATCCTAATTGGATTAGGACTTCGGATTCAAATAGAGTCCTAATTGGATTAGGACTAAAATTAAATATGTCCTAATTGGATTAGGATTTCTTAAGTCACAATTAATTATTAATCTAATGAATCAATAAGACTCCTAATTGGATTAGGATTGAAGAGTTCAATTGAGTCAAAATTGATTCAAGTTCTAATTGGATTAGGACTTACCTAGATTGATCCAATTGGTTCACCCTTGGGCTAAGCCTAATTGGATTAGGGCTTGACCACATTAGGGCATCAATCCTACTTAATGTGGATTAGGGTTACCATGAGGAGGGGCTAGCCCCTCCTTTCCATGTGGTGCGGCATGAAGAGAGGGGCCGGCGCCCCTCTTGGAAATGTCAGGGCTCCTAATTGTAGGAGCCCTAGATGCTATAAAAGGGACTAGGGCCGGCGCCCTAGAAGGTTCTCCTCCTCCAGCCGTGGCCACCCTCTCCTTCCTTGGTTCAGCCGCAAGCAAGGGAAAAGAAGAAGGGGCGGCCCTCTCCTTCCTCTTCCTTCCAACGCAGGGAAGAAAAGAAGGCTGCAGGGGCTATTCTTCTTCCCTTCTCCTTCTTCTTCTTCTCCTCTCAAGCACAATCAAGGTTGATTGAAAGAGAGGAATCAGCCATCAAAAGAAGTCTTTGCAAGGGAGCTAGCACCCCGGGAAGACAAGAGCTTTGATCGGATCCTGCTTCGTGTGGATACCCGTAGAGGCCGGACGTTTGAACGGCTTCAAGCGAACCCTCTCCTAAAACCACGAATTCAGATTTGCGGTGATCATCTACCCGCACAAGGTGAAGATTGATCTTCCTAATGTTTTAAAAGTTTTAATTCTTACCTAACTACGAACGGTTCGAAACAACGTTCATGCGATGAACGTCGATCCCGCATGCCGATTCCGCTGCCATCTGAATTTTTTGAAATATCAGCGGCATGGGCGGGTTCCCAACAGTGGTATCAGAGCCTAGGCTTCGTAGATTAAGGTAAGAATTAATATCTAAAGGCTTATTAGATCTGAAAATTGAATGATCATGCATGCTGAAAATTCTGCATGCAGATTTTTCAGGGTGCTGATTTTTGCATGCTGATTTTTATGTGATAAAAAGATGATTCTAATTGCATTGTTAATGGATTACAAAGTTTAGAATCATGATTAGCATGATCAGCAACCTATGTCATGATATAATCAGTTAGTTTTCAGATCTGAAAATTATAATTGTTGCATACGGTGATGATCATAGGATTCAAACCCTTTTGGTATCAAATGTAATGACCTGCGATGTGATCTGCGATGTCATGTAATTTTTCAGATGCTTGCATGCATCTTATTTGATGTTTTGAGAGGCCTGCGTGCCTCCTAAAAGGAGATGTAATTTATTTTTTTTTATTTTACATCTGGTTGTATTTCTGTGATGTGATGTACGTCAACGATCAAGTTGAAGACAAGGCATGAGATGAACAGGGATCTAAGCGGTTGATGGCGATTGGATCAAGAGTTGATCAAGGATCGAATCAAGGAGGCTTGGAACCAATTCAAGAGTTGAAGACCAGTTGATCGATTGACGTGCATGTGCTTGTAATACGACCTAATTAGAATCCATGATCATCACCTATTTAAAGTTTAGCTTTAATTATTGCTGCGATTATAACTGCCTGCAATGTGCCGTTTGCATGTGATGTGAATGAGTCGGGTAGATAGGTTTACATGTGATGTAGCAAACCCAATTGAGACCTAAATCAAAACCTCCTCAATCAAGTCGAGAGTGAACCGACATGAGCAAGTCATATTAGATTAATTGATCTAATTGGTGTCTAGGAAAGCATGAAAGGTGGTTACTTAATTAGGACCTTACTCTCTGAGTAAGGGGAGCCTCCCACCTGCTTACCTGGCCAATTGTTCGATTACCTCTTATGAAGAGCTCAAGTTGCAAACACTAAGACCTGATTAACCAATATTAAGTCAATAGGTCTTCCACTGTAGTAGAGCTGCTAAGGCCTTTCTGATGTTGATTTGTCTCGGCTGGACACAGTGGTCAAGTTGCATCGGGGGGCTGGACCTCTCTATAGACATGAGATGTTGTAGGGTAAAGGTGGGGTTGGGCACCAATAACTGTTAGGTGAGGACCCAATGACGACTTTATTCCTACGGTTATACGGTGGGTCTGACTTAACTAAGAAATGGGACCAATAACTGTTAGGTGAGGTTTCATGGCTTAGAGACCAAGTTGCACTGCAACATGCTTGAGAAGCATTGTACAAGAGTTGTACATCATCATCTATGTGTCACCAATAACTGTTAGGTGAGGTGGCATGTAAATTGGTGGGACCGCAGTACCCACTAGAAACCCTAGTCGTGTGGGATTTCCGTTTTCCTACCAGGGGAGTGTGAGGAATTCGAGAAAATAGTGGGAGTTACATTTGTTCTAAAAGACCTTAGAACAGATTAGGATCAAGTACAAAAGTCTAACTAGAATCTTTACTCTCTGCAGATACAATGTCAGCTTCAAACCCTTTGACCCGTATTCTTGAGACCAACCGACTGACCGGAACCAATTACAAGGACTGGCTTAGAAATCTCAAAATTGTTTTGGACTGTGAGAAAATAGGCTACATACTCGATTCAGATATCCCCACTACCAGCACGTCCTACTGATGTTCAGCGTAGATGCATAAAAGTGGTTGGATGATGACATTAGAGTAAAATGCTATATGATGGCATCCATGTCTAATGAACTCCAATGCCAGCATGAAAATATAAGACTGCTAGGGACATACTGGCACACCTGCAAGAGTTGTATGGTGAGCAGAGTCGCACAGCTCGTTTTGAAGTGTCCAAGAGGCTTTCAAGCAAAGATGCGCGAAGGGCAGTCTGTCCATGATCACGGTCTGACTATGATCAAGGACCTAGAGGAGCTTGAGAAGCTCGGTATGACATGCACAAGGAATTGCAAGTGGATTTGATCCTACAGTCACTTCCTGATTCATTTGGTCAGTTTATAGTAAACTACCACATGAATAAGATTGAATGCACTAAGACTGAACTCAACATGTTGGTAACTGCTGAGGGAGCCTTGAAAGGTTCAAGGGGCAATGTCCTTGCTGCTGAGTTGACTTCTGGTTCCAAGAGAAAGTCTACTTGGAAGAAAAAGAAGCCTGCTAAGAAGCAGAAGAAAGACAAGAAGCCAAAGAAGGAAGTTCAAAAGAAAAAGGCTAACGACAAAGGAAAATGTTTCCACTGCAATGTCGACGGCCACTGGAAGAGAAACTGTCCTTCATACCTCGAGAGCCTGAAGAACAAGAAAGGTGACACACCTTCAGAAGGTATAGACTTGCTCATAATTGAAACTAATCTAACGGTTTCTTCTACTTCTAGTTGGGTTATAGATTCTGGTTCTAGTGCTCATTTGTGCACTACCATGCAGGGTCTAAAGGAAAGTAGAAGGCTGGCGGAAGGTGCGGTAACCCTTCGGGTTGGCAACGGGGCAAAAGTTGCTGCTGTGGCTGTGGGCACCTACCATCTGCGACTACCGTCTGGATTTAGTTTATTACTTAGAGACTGCTATTATGTACCTGTTGCTAGCAGAAATTTGATTTCTGTTTCATGTCTAGCACAGGAAGGTCATGTTTTTACATTTGACAAAGACTGCTGTTCTATTTATTTAGAAATAAAATAGTCGCACGTGGTTTTATGATTGACAGTCTCTATCATTTACATATGGATGTATCTGTGAATGTTACCGAGCAAGAAGTGAGTGCCAAAGGATCCAAAAGATCCAGAGATGAGATAAACCAAAATATTTGTGGCACCTCAGGCTTGGCCATATTGGAGAGGACAGAATGAACAAAATGGATAAAGATGGGCTTCTCGGCTCATTGACTTCCGAGTCATATCCAGTTTGCGAGTCCTGTCTTCAAGGAAAAATGGCTAGACTGCCCTTTGTAGGACATGGGGAGAGGACCACTGAAATACTTACCCTAGTACATACAGATGTATGTGGCCCATTCGATGTGCTAGCCAGGGGACGTTATTCTTACTTCATTACCTTTACCGATGATTATTCACGGTATGGGTATGTGTATCTTATGAGACACAAGTCTGAATCTTTTGAAAAGTTCAAAGAGTTCAAGAATGAAGTAGAAAAACAAACTGGAAAACCTCTTAAGGCTCTTCGATCAGATCGAGGAGGAGAATACCTTAGTGGGAATTCCGGGACTATCTCAAAGAAAACGGCATAGTCTCACAATGGACACCTCCGGGTACACCTCAACTCAACGGGGTGTCAGAGAGGAGGAATCGGACCCTATTGGATATGGTCAGGTCCATGATGAGCTTCACTGATTTACCTATGTTCCTTTGGGGAGATGCCTTACTCACAGCGATTTATTTATTGAATAGAGTTCCCTCTAAATCCGTTCCTACCACACCGTATGAGATATGGCATGGTAAGAAACCAAGTCTGGTCATCTCAAGATTTGGGGATGTCCGGCCCACGTCAAGAGACTACAGGCGGACAAGTTAGAGGCTAGGACCATAAGTGCTCGTTTTATAGGATATCCTAAAGAGTCATTAGGATACAATTTTTACGTCTCAGAGGATCACAATGTGTTTGTGAGCCGTCATGCCATCTTCTTGGAAAATCAGTTTATCCTTGATAGAGGCAGTGGGAGGAAAATTGAGCTTGAAGAGAAAGTCTCTGAAAAGCAACGAGTCATGGATCCTATTGAACCCATTCATACAGAGCCAGTACACGATGTCCCTCGACCACCTCGTAGATCTAGTAGGGTCTCCCATCCTCCCGATAGATACTTAGGTATACTAGAAGAGGATACCGAGGAAATGTTCCTAGTGGGAGATAGGGATCACATACAGGATCCCAAAACCTACAACGAGGCGATATCTGATATCGATTCCGAGAAATGGCTGGAAGCTATGAAGTCAGAGTTAGACTCCATGCATTCCAACCAAGTCTGGACCTTAGTAGATCCACCAGAAGGTATTGTACCTATTGGATGCAAATGGATCTACAAAAGGAAATAGGTTCGGATGGAGAGGTAGAGACCTATAAGGCAAGGCTTGTGGCGAAAGGGTATAGTCAGCGCGAAGGCATTGACTATCAGGAGACCTTTTCACCTGTAGCCATGCTAAAATCCATCCGAACATTGCTTGCCATTGCAGCATTTCATGATTATGAAATCTGGCAGATGGATGTGAAAACTGCTTTCCTGAATGGATATCTTGATGAAGATATCTATATGGAACAGCCTTTGGGTTTCACTTCCAGTGATGGAGATCACAAGGTCTGCAAGCTGCAAAGGTCCATCTATGGACTAAAGCAAGCATCTCGGAGTTGGAACACTCGTTTCGATGACGCAATCAAAACGTTTGATTTCATCAAAAACGAAGAGGAACCGTGTGTTTACAAAAAGGTTAGTGGGAGTGCTGTCGTTTTTCTCGTACTGTACGTAGATGACATTCTCCTGATTGGGAATGATATTCCCATGCTAACCTCGGTCAAGGTCTGGTTGTCAAAAGAATTCTCCATGAAAGACCTTGGGGAAGCATCCTATATTTTGGGAATAAAGGTCTATAGAGATAGATCTAAAAGGATGCTTGGCCTTCACAGAAGATGTACATAGAGGAGGTGCTGAAGAGGTTCAGCATGGAAAACTCCAAGAGGGGTCTCTTACCCCTAAGGCATGGAATTCATCTCTCCAAGAAGATGTGCCCCAACACATCTGAAGAGATTCAACGCATGAGCAAGATTCCTATGCATCGGCAATAGGAGCCTCATGTATGCCATGCTATGTACACGACCTGATATAGCTCTTGCTGTGAGTGTCACAAGCAGATATCAGTCGAATCCAGGTGAAGAACACTGGACAGCTGTGAAGAATATTCTTAAGTACTTGAGAAGAACTAAAGATTTATTCTTGGTTTTTGGAGGATCATCAGAGTTAAAGGTAGAAGGGTACACAGATTCAGACTTCATGACTGATGTCGATGATAGGAAGTCAACATCTGGATATGTGTTCTTGTGCAATGGTGGTACGGTAATTGGAAGAGTTCTAAACAACCGATCATTGCTGATTCTACTATGGAAGCTGAATACATCGCCGCCTCTGAAGCTGCTAAGGAAGGCTTCTGGTTCAAGAAATTCATTGCGGAATTGGATGTAATGTCATCAGATGCCATAACACTCTACTGCGATAATAATGGCGCCATAGCTCTTGCTAAGGAGCCAAGGTCTCATCAGAAGTCCAAGCATATAGAGCGGCGCTTCCCTCA